>NC_142862.1:20981729-21132575 GCF_061612785.1 Hesperophylax consimilis
TGTAGACATACTTGCCTCCTCTCATGTTTATGAAATTAAAAAAGTCTTAAAATATCACAAAATAAAATAGTGACTAAAAATCTATCGACTCACTTAAATCTTAGTGTGCGGCTGCAAAATTTTCATCATCCTTATTTATTTTTTTCTAATTGATTAAAGTCTTACCAGATGATGTTCATAAACATAGTAAAAAATCTACCATAGGTAGTTTCCACGGAATAGCTTAGAGAAATGATTTTTTGATTGTGCCGCCGTATCCATATGGATATCTCGAGGGTGGATTTCAACAACTCTATGGTACGATTAAAATTGACGAAAAAAAAGTAGTTCTTCCTCTGACATGGGAGTAAAAAACACCATGAAAACAAAATGGCTGTCAGAATAACATTGGGGCACACAGAGCCATCTAGCACCAGTAAACTGCAACAGGTTTAGTATCTAGTATATTTCTAGATATCACACACAATCACAAATTGCTTCTTTTTTTTCATAAAACCCTTTGACGCACATATCCCGTGGACCCACTTCCCCGACTGACGTTACTTAATAAAAATGTACCGCTATTGAATTTATGATTTATTTACAGCAAAAAAAAAAAAAATTATTCTGTAAGTTTAAGGGCCTGTTCCCACTTCCGTTTTAAAAACGGAGGCGGGTCCCGTTTTAAAAACGGATGCCCTAGTGGCTGTAGTGGATGTATGGAGCTGTTCACACTTGTCCGACACGATTTGAAAACGGATCCGACATTTTTTGTCGGATGGATCGCCAGCGCAGCGCGTCAGGTTCGGACAAGTGTGAACAGCTCCATACAACACTATAGTGTTGTATGGAGCTGTTCACACTTGTCGTCCAGTCGTTCCGGCAGAGTCCCCGCCACACCCCGACCCCTCCCCGCCCGCTCCCTGTCGCAAGGAAGCAGGCACGCTGCGTGCTTGTATTTGGTTATTTTGTTAAGTAAATAAATCAAAACTACAATAATGGATAAGGAAATAAATTCCGAAAATTTAATACCACTGGTCGAAGAAAGAGTATAGTAATATTTTATTTTTAACTGAATAAAAACAAAACACTTGGTGTACACAACTTTTGTATATCAAAATTTATATGTTAATTTTTAAAAGTTTACTTTTTTTTAAATTTTAAAGCTTTAATGAGATGCATGATGCACGGAAGAGCGTATTAGTTTAATAAACACATAATAAAAAATATTTGAGTTGTTATTGTTTTGACTGGAGGCAAAAGACGAGGGACCAGTTAGCAGAGAACATTTGTGAAGGAAGCCTAATCCCACCCTGCAATGACTGCAGGCAAAATTCGAAGGAAAAGTTAGCGGAAAACACATGTGAAGGAGGCCTAATCCCACCCTGGAATGTAGCACCTGTGGAAGGATAAGAATTGAAATGAAACAACAAAATATATTTATTATCTTCGAACTTATCATTTATTATCACATTGGGTTTCTTTCATATTTTTTCAAAGAAGTAATATTTTAACCTCGACACCAGCAATATTACATGGCATGCAAATTTGGAAATTGCAAATGAACTATTTTGATATTATTGTTTCACATCAGGTGCGAATTTTCAAACTATGTACATATATTTATGTAATATATGTATTTATATATTTATGTGTATTTCATGCAATTTAAGAAAACTATATTATATTTAAAATATTCATTTTGACGCTGGGAGCGTAATACCTGGTGATGGACAAAATCGAAACATTTACATGAACGAAACATCTAAATAATCGAGTGATTAATTGATTTAATTGCTCGCAGTTGAGCGGGAGCAGTATCGAAGGACAGAAGTAGATTTTTGTCAGGATGGGGGCACATAGACAAAGCAAGGTACACTGGAATGACAACATTTTGGTAGGTAAGTAAGTACTGCATTTGCAAAAAATGGGTTAAACCAATGTTTTCACACTGGCAATGATGCTTATGGTTTACTTGCAGATAGCAACGTAATGATCATAATATTATTATAATGATGTGAATGACTACGAACTTGAATGCGTTTAATATGACGTTTTAATTTATAATATCTACTTTTAAACTGAATAAGTAATACAAATAAGTTTAGTACTTACTTCCAATTATAAGGAAATACTATACACTTGAATATTCCTACTGGAGGTTTGAAATCTCCTCACATTTCTCATTATTTCATACCCACAGACATAAAAACCTGGCCACTAAAACAATACCGAATATAATATTTATATATCGGGCCAATTGCATCTATTCCAAATACGTACATAACCTTATAATACATTCAACCTTAAGATTCTTTAAGAATCGAGGTGATTTTTCACAAAAACGGCATTGTAAAAATGATCAATTTATGTTTATTAACACATTTCTGGTGGGTATTTTTTGCATCTACGGGCGAAAATAAAGGTCCCGCGCGAATTTCTTTAATATGTTTTAAATTGCTACATCTTCGAAAATTTCTACGTAGTAATTCAGCATACCCAAGCTATAAAAGTACTAAACGAAAATGGAATATTATTTAAAATGCAACTCAATTAACCTTGTAATATGTTTATTATGGTCCACTTATCCGTATTTGCGCATACCTGCTTTCTTTAAATACGTCCGACATCTCTCGCTCGCTTGCACATAGGAGTTGAGTGGGGCGGAAGAGAGATAGAGATTCGTGTCAGGTTTCACGGTCATAAAAATCCTCATTCCAAGAATTGAATTATTACAATAACAAATAATATACTATCCTTTTGTTGAAATACCGATGTAAATGAAAGGCACGAAGATAAATATAAAAAGAAGACTTGCATTACGATTCGATAATTATGTAAATATAGTTCTTTACAAGGAGATTGGTATATAATATTCATATAAAAACATTGAATAATTCCGTCTTTTCTACCATTGATATGAGGCCGGCGCAAAAGGTAGAAATGCCCTTCCCGCCGTTAAGCATCAATCGACCGAACGGGTAGAACTACCTTTCCCGGTCGAAGTGTGTTAATAATATCATAATTAAACATTTGACAATTAGCAAAGAATAATTGCGTAATCCCAGTTCCCTGTGGATATCAAATCATATTAGGTAGTACATAACACAATGTACCACGGGAATAATACTTAGTTTGTCAAGCGATCTGAGACATTTTTGACGTTTCTGTGTTGGGAATTGATTCACATTTTCAAGTGAATTCTGACCAATGACGTGACGGCTGTGGTTTCAAATGATTTTCAAAACAATTGTCTCGGACTGTGTGATAATTTTTGACAGAATCGATTTGTCTATGATAATGAATCGAAATATTTCAATGATCAAAAAGATTGAGTAAATCATCGATAGTGCCCATTACTAGTAATTACTAAAATGTGATGAATTTTTATCTTACGGGGAGAGTGAAAAAACTCATTTTTCAACCAGGAAAACGAAGAAATACTCCGATTTATTTTTATGTTTGTGTGCGTTCATTCATTTTTGGGCTGCAAAAATGTTATTGACTTTTCACTCTTCGACAACAATTTGAGGTATTACGCGCCCAGCGATAATATAAAATATTATATGATTTATGATGCTGTTGAATTGATGAAATTACTTGTAAGTTAATGGACTAAAACAAATATAACAAAAATCTAAGAATGTATAAATGCAGGTAAATCACAAATAAAATTAATTTAGGGATGTCTAAGCGAATGATTGCTGTATTTTACTAAGAATTTAGTGCAATAAATGTGGCTTACATAGTTTTTCCAGTAGCCTCTGTTATTGATATAATAAATGGCTTGAACCTGACAGAACTAAAATAAATGATGTTATTTGAGATTGTCGGCCATCTTGGTTTCAACGATTCAGGGTTTTACATGCGTATTTATTCTAGGGGACAACAGGGAAAGCTGTGCATGAAAAAGTTAAACATTTGAGAGTTTTATCGAGACACAAAAACAGATTTTCTGCATTCTTAACACACTTTATGTGGGAAGTTTGTACGCTGGCGGCAACGTGTAGCAGGCGAAAACAAAGGTTGCGTATGATATAATAGATTTTGCCTTAAATCCTATATCTTCGAAAATAATATACATATTAGAATGAAATTTTGAAACTCACCATACACCAGCTATAAAAGTATAGTTGGGACCTTTCTAAAGAGATTTGTATACAAATATCGGATAGCAATACCATTTTCGCTGTTAAAGAAGAACCGAGGTGAAAGTTGGATTTACCCTTCCCGCTGTCGAGCACCATAAGTTGGAACGGGTAAAATTACCTTTCCCGCACAAAGTGTGATAAGATGAGTTTTTGTATTATCAATGTTTACGCAAATAAATTTCAACAGAAAAATAAATTTTTGGAATTCAAGAAAAAGTTTTCACAGTTTTGTAAATTCAGATCTGCAATTTTTCATTATAATCGAGGTTGCTATACATGGTGTCCGGAAACTAGTGGTACAAGCAAGTGGTATTGACACCAAAAGTTGATAGAATGTATTGTCATAGACAACGAGTGTTTCTGCCAAGTGACAGTTCATTCGGATGTTGGGAAGTGGGTTAGTTTCCACTTGCAAGATATCCTAACCTGACAATATTTGAAAATCTCCTACTACCACCACAGTAAGCGGAAAACATTGCATGTGTTGTGATGGAGGACTTAGCCAGCCGTGGAATTGAACACATTAAGCCTGGGTAGGACCCAAACGTGATGTCAACTCAGCCACCGACCGGTCATTCATTCATTCATTCACAAAAACAAAAAGTTGTTTTTACTAAGTAAAAATCAACTGACATTTATTTTGTGTATTAACTGTTATAATGTCATCCGATTTCAGAGAAATGCATGTATCCATGTACGTGATTTCCACCAAAAGTTAGTAGAATGCATTGTCATCGACAACGAGTCTATCAGCCGAGTTTCAGCTTGATCGGATGTCGGGAAGTGGGTTAATTTTCTCTTCCAAGATTTGCATTCATTCATTACCAAAAACAAAATTGTAATTCAAAAAGATGAATTTATAATCTTTTTTTGGATTCACCAGTTTTCGGCTTATACCACCACTCTCCGGACACCGTGTAATAACTTTAATAACTTCAATTTGAAAAAAATCTTAATTATTACCAACGTTACATGAAAAACATACTTTATTTTACATCTATTTTGAACTATAAAAGTTAAATTTGTAATATAAACATAATATGGTAAAATCGTAAGTACTATCATAAAGAATGACATAATAGAGATTCTTTTTTAAATAAACAAAATATAAAACAAATTACAATTAAAAAGAAATAATGAGATTGCAATACAAATATACAAGATGACATCTGAATTGATTATATTGAGAGATTCTTTGAGAACGATAAACAAAAACACTTCATGAGAAATAATGTCCGTGTTTCGTAGAAAATGCCATTTCACAATTTCATGCAAGTCTTAAATTCGGTTCCATGATATTTCATCAAAATGACAATTCAACACACCTTTAACCACTCAGAACATTAGAACGTCAAAAGACGTAAATATGATAATAGCGGTCAAGACATTAGAACGTCTTTTCACGTAAACGCGCGAGATTTTACAAAAATTGATTTATTTCCATCACTAGTATACGGATTCCCATGATTTAAAAAACAGAGTATCGATAATGAATAACGCTACGCGTCTGTATTCAAGAATATCTATGGAACGTAGAGGTGCATTATCTAAGCCGATTGAAACTGTCAAGATGTTTGTTAATAATTTATTGCGTTTCTAAATAATTTATTAAAAATATTTTAGTTTGGACTGTTAATATTTTGAGGTGACTAATAGTTTTAAAATATATTTCTTCAATATATAAAGTGTTATTCCTTTATGCTACTCAGAAAAAAGTACATTTTTCAAGGCTTTGAAATAATGGAAAGCGATTTTTACATATTTTTGACGTTTTCATAAAATGTATATTTAGAAACGCAAATATTTACGTATAACAACACAATGCGATAGTGGATTTCATAATCTTTCCAAAACATTTTTTAGAATGAGGCTACGTTTCCCAAAACGTGAGTTATGAAGATTTTAGTAAAACTCGTAAATAACACAAAAATTATCACGTTCCGACAGTTCTCAAAGGGACACATAATAAATAAAATTCTATGTATGAGGTTAAAAAGTGATATAGAGTCATTTAAAAGTTATGAAACAAAAAATATGTTAAATAGTTTCTTATGTAACCTATTTAACCTATCATTTTGTTGTTCATTTTGTCATTTTGATGAGATACCCGGTCACCCTTAAATTCATTGGGTATCATGGACAAGTTTATGCTTATACCGGCAGTATCTATGTGGTTAAAAACGCCTTCTTTGCCAACTCTACAAAGCACTGACGATATGCACACAAAGATATTCAATTTAAGAGGAATACACAAGTAGCGTGTGAATTTACAAAGATCTGTTTTACATGGCCATCATCAGAATACAGATTGATTTTGGGGGAAAACATAAAAGTATCATAAGAATATACAAAGATCTCATCAGTATATGTACAGATCTGTTTTCCATGATTCCACAGAGCTGTGATCAAAATACAGATAGATTTTGGAGGCAAACATAAAAGTATCATAAGAACATACAAAGATCTCATCAGTATATGTACAGATCTCTTTTCCGTGATTCCACAAAGCTGTGATCAAAATACAGATAGATTTTGGAGGAAAACATAAAAGTATCATAAGAATACACAAAGATCTCATCAGTATATGTACAGATCTGTTTTCCGTGATTCCACAAAGCTGTGATCAAAATACAGATAGATTTTGGAGGAAAACATAAAAGTATCATAAGAATATACAAAGATCTCATCAGTATATGTAGAGATCTGTTTTCCGTGATTCCACAAAGCTGTGATCAAAATACAGATAGATTTTGGAGGAAAACATAAAAGTATCATAAAAATAGACAAAGATCTCATCAGTATATTTACAGATCTGTTTTCCGTGATTCCACAAAGCTGTGATCAAAATACAGATAGATTTTGGAGGAAAACATAAAAGTATCATAAGAATATACAAAGATCTCATCAGTATATGTACAGATCTGTTTTCCGTGATTCCACAAAGCTGTGATCAAAATACAGATAGATTTTGGAGGAAAACATAAAAGTATCATAAGAATATACAAAGATCTCATCAGTATATGTAGAGATCTGTTTTCCGTGATTCCACAAAGCTGTGATCAAAATACAGATAGATTTTGGAGGAAAACATAAAAGTATCATAAAAATAGACAAAGATCTCATCAGTATATTTACAGATCTGTTTTCCGTGATTCCACAAAGCTGTGATCAAAATACAGATAGATTTTGGAGGAAAACATAAAAGTATCATAAGAATATACAAAGATCTCATCAGTATATGTACAGATCTGTTTTCCGTGATTCCACAAAGCTGTGATCAAAATACAGATAGATTTTGGAGGAAAACATAAAAGTATCATGAGAATAGACAAAGATGTCTTCAGTATATGTACAGATCTGTCTTCAGTGATTCCATAAAGCTGTGATCAGAATACAGATAGATTTTGAAGGAAAACATAAAAGTATCATAAGAATAGACAAAGAACTGTTTTCCGTGATTCCACAAAGCTGTATCAGAATACAAACAGATTTTAGAGCAATACGTAAAAGTATCACGAGAATGGACAATGATCTTATCAGTATACAGACAGATTTTAGAAAAAATACACAAGTAGTATGAGAATTTACAAAGATCTGTTTCACCGGAATTCAGATGGCTAACATCAGAATACAAACCGATTTTAATGGAATAATAAAAGTATTAAAAAGGTCTATTTTATTTAAATCAAAACTCACATGGCCATAATCATCAGAATAAAGAAAGTTGTTCATCAAAAACGTTAGGTGACTTCGAAACATAAGTAAGAAACAAATAAACACACTGGAAAATGTACAAAGTTCAAATGGTAATAAAAATCAATAATTGTTCAAGCAACAGTAAAATACAAATTTCGTCCCTCTTTATCGAAAACAAAAAAAATAACTAATTTCTGCATATTTATGCCAATTTTACTACACTTTGCCATTTTGAAAAATATTCATCAATCTATCTATGAGAGCCCATGTGCGCAGTTCTATATCTAGTATAGATTTGCAACAAAACAATAATTTTGGTAAAATTGTCACATTGTAACAGTTATATTATAAAAATGATCAATTGTAACAAAACGCTTCCACATAATGGACATAAAAAATACTATCGTAAAAAAAGTGTATATTTCTATTTGGACTTTATGATAAGACCCTGTCTGTTGAGTTTCACCGATGTTTGCCCTTTTGCCAATCTGACTCTTCTCAGCAAAACATTAGGCTGCATAGTCGGATTATTCAAGATATGATCCTCTAAGTTCATCTGCATCGTGTGTTTCCTCATGATCTGATCTTTCCACTTCACCGGACTATCAGGGACCATCTCTTTTTCCATATATTCTTCAACCGATGAAATGCTAAGCTGCAAAACCAAGTCTTCATCGATTGAGTTAACCTTCTTGGGAACCTTCTTGGAAATACTGGCGGATTTTCGTAATTTCACCTTGGATTTATCGGAAGATTTATTTTTCCGTTTAATTCCCCGATTTTTGAAGTACTCGTATTTTCTTAGCTCTCTTTCCGAGCTTTGTTGAATTATCGGACTAACTTTGTCCGTATTCGAAACAACATTCTCTTCTAAGTAGGGTATTTCGACAAGACTACCTATATAAGAGGGAGCATCCTGGTCATCTGTAATGTAATCTAAGCCATCTATCAAGTCCGATACTCTATCAGGCGAAGTGATTACATCAATCAGCGAATTTTCCCGGTTGCTGTCCAAGTTATTGTCTTCGCTAAAATTGGTACCAACTTTCGTCACAATACAATTGACCCAATTTGAGTCTTTAGCGCTTTGGTTCTTAAGCATGGTAATGTCTTTCAGAGTTTCCGGAACGATAACGGTCATATTCACCGGTCTAATTACATCTGACTTCTTTTTCTTTCCGTCACCTTTGAGTACGAAAATATTCTCCGGACTTTGTGAGCTAATTGGAGAGTTGCTAGCTGTTTTATTTCCAAGCAACTCGGTGCAACGTTTCTTTATGATGTCGTTAAGTCTAGCGGGGGGAGTTTTGACGGTGTGACGCAGGGGTAAGGTTAACTCGCCGTCTCCCGTTATAATTTTGTTGACTTCTCTATTACTTGCTTCTCGCTTACGTGATTTTGCCGAAGATGGGCTTCTTCCTTGAGATAGGGCAGGTTTTGACGGTGTTTTCAAAGAAGAGTGCGTGTTTGTTTGGCTTTGGGAAGTATCGGAGTCTAGTTTTGAGAGGTTTGGCAAAGTTATCGGGAGCGGGATAGATTTTGACACTTGTTTTGAAGGTGACGGCGTTCTTTCTTTTGATGAGGCAGACTGGGACTCTTGTTTGGAAGGGACGGGTTTCGCAGGAACTGGGTTGGTTATGACTGGCAAAACTGTGATGGGTGACGGTGCGTCGATGATGTTGGAAACTCCAGCCTTCTGTGTTGCACCGTAACTGTTCAGCAGCTTCCGACACATTCGAAGTTCAGCTATAAATAAGATAAAACAAATGGTTAGTGCAGTTCTTATCCCATTTCCTGGCCTACACTCCGACTGAACAAAAACTCAATAGACAAATTTGGTTCAATTGAAACTATTCAAACATCTGATAAGTTTACTGTATTTTAATGTGTCTTTACTAAAAACCTTCTCTTTTCTCACCAAATATTGATGCTATCGAAATGGAAACCATCTCATTCGGTTCAATACGAATGAAAACATAGTAATGATACGTGACTCAACCTAGTTTATTTATTTTTTATGTGAATATCACACAAGAGTTATAACTGCTATCAACCGTTTGGAACCAGTGAGACTATGGGATCCCCAATCGGGGTATGTAGTGAGGCTGAAGATAGTGGGGAGGGGAAGGAGATGGGGAAGAGGAAGGTGTGGGAGTACCTGAGATCACCACACATGGCGTAAGCCATTTCAAGCAATGTTTCAATTCTGAATGGTGGTCTTACACCGGGGCGATGTTGAGAGTATCTTCTAATCTGGAACGTGCTGCAAGTATACCATATATTATTTTAAATTAATAAATTGTGAAATAACACAAATTAATCAAATAAAATTTACTTGCGCACGCCAGGATTTGAACCAGCGACCTTTGACTTGCTAGTCGAGAGCCTTACCCCTCGACCATGGAGGCCGACAAATATATATTTTTATATTGTATAAATATGTATTTTTCAAAAAATTTCCCCCCCTCTTCCTGGAATGGTGTTCAACTACTTTATTTTGGGTGTTTAATGAAACACTTTTATGGTTATCCCAGCAATCCAGTTCCTACCTAAATTACTCGCTCCCTTGTTTTTGTTCCATTTCCTAAAGGTCTTACCTTCGGAAAAACAAGCAAGAAGATTTGAAAAATAGAAGCCAAAAGCAAGGGTCATTTGTTTTTTACGTTAATTTCATCGTTGTTGCATATGGTTGCATATTTGTCGTCCACTCGTAATGATTATTGTGAAACAGTACATATCAGCCCAAATCTGAATAAATATTATCGTGAGTGATCAGAAACAGTTTGTGTTGATAAACAATACTAGATGTACATCTATAAACTATAGTGCCCACAGAACATTCAAGACCGACATCAGAACTTCCGATTGAAGCAAGATTAATCACAAGGTAAAGGCGTCCTTTTCCCACTCCTATTTTCCTTGTGATATTATTTTCTCGTTAAAAATTACAATTCATTCGTCGAGTACCAATCGATCGGTACGCAACGGGAGTGTTCCACCACTTTATTTGAGCTGACTCGGCAGATCTTCACTTATCTGCCAAGATATATGACCCAAAGTTTCACAAATGAATGAATTTTGTCATTAATTGTGTGGATTTTGGTACTATGTATTTTACCTGTACCAGGACGTGTTCTATCATGATTGATGATTACTATAAGGCATCATCATATTTCTTTTCTTATTTTTTCTTAAACTACGTAAACATACATAATCTTGTAAAAAATATAATTTCATCAGCGTGTTATTTTAAGATTATTTACAAATAAAAATCATAAACATCCAAATTAATAAGACTAGCCCAGGCGTGGCCGTATTTTTTAGTTTGTCAATAAATGAATCTGACAGTGCACAGGCAACTCGCATTACAATATTACCATTTAGTCCATGAAAATAAAATCTACTTACTAATTATGTAATAGTACTTTTTACAATGGCCAGAAATGGCAGGTATTCCGGAAAGCTCAAGTTGTGTTCAGTCAAGTGAAAAATAATACCTCGTTTATCAAGCGATCTAAGATATTTTTGACGTTTCTCAGAGTCGGGAATTGATCCTCATTTTCGAGTGAATTCTGACTAATGATGTGACGGCTGTGGTTTCAAATGTGTTTGGCCATCATTTACATGATATCACAGCTACGTGATAAGGTTTAAAAGGTGTTGTTTTAAGGATTTAAAGGAATTTGTGGTTGTAGTTATCAAAATATGAAGAGAGAAAAAGAGAAGCAAAAGTAACTGGGAAAATGGACGACTTAATTTGCTCATAACCTTTGGTTAATTTTCCCCTTCTTTTCTCCTTGATGGCTTCCTTTAATTGCTCTAGAATTGAAGCGTAGTAAACTCCGGTTATGGAAACAACTTTATCTTTGTAATCGATCAACAGGATTCCTTCTGAGTGAAAAAAAGACTGTCGCCATGATTTTCCCAGCCGATTGTGACACACTTCTTGGGTGGTGGTGTGCCTTTCTTGTGCCACTGCAGAGTCCTGTTTAGACTCAGGTTCATAATGATGAACCCAAGTTTCATCACCAGTAACAATTTGAGCCAACACTCCCATCATTGTATTCCCTATAGAGGTCCAAAAATGCACGAGAACACTGCACGCGCTGTTGTTTTTGAGGCGGCGAGAGCATTCTCGGCACCCATCTTGCGCTGGCTTTAGTCATGCCAAGATGGTCGTGAAGAATTTTGAAAATGGTTGTATCTGATACTCCAACCATTTCTGCGAGCTGTTTCTTCTTTAGTCGGGCATCTTCTATTATTAATATTTCGACTTTTTGAATAATTTCCATGTGGTCACCTCGTTAGGCCTTCCTGGCAGTGGGTCGTCTTCAAGCGACTATAGTTTTAACATAGTTTCATAGTTTTACTTGTACAAGAAAAACTCTAAACACCCACAACATGTCATCGATGCAACAAATATAAATCAATTCAAAGCTCTATTGGATTCACATTTGGAGAGAAGAAAGGAAAAGAAAAACTTAAAACAACTCAATTACTGTCAAACTTGTTGTGAAATCAGATATGAGCGCATCAGCAGAATGCTGCCTGCTCATTATATAATAATAATAATAAGAGTCCCCGTAAACGGATGACATCTCTTCCAGTATGATCTGAACTGATTTTCCTTGCTTGGTAAGGAATTTTATAACAGCGCGGAACTCGATTTTCTCCATATTCACAATTCTCCCCTTGATTGACTTATTTGGTCGACGATAGCTCAAAGACTAATGACTTAATTACGATAAAACCCGGTATTTATACTAATAATGAGTTGCTCAATTAGTACCTAATTCAGCGACACCCCCACTAATCAAATACCCTACCCATTCCGCGAACTTAATTACGCCCCCTCGTATGTATCCACAGATACTTTTAACAGAATAAGATGTGAAATAAGTTTTCCTGTTAATATTTAGATACTTTATCAAAACTTCAGAAAAAATAAGTATAGAATGTTAGTCACTGACCTGAATCGCCATTCTCCGCGAGGCTCAGGGGTGTTCGACCATTAATGGGATTGGCAAGTTTGACGGCGAACTTCCTGGCATTCTCGTGCGCCATGGTCTCCAGCATAGTCTTCAGGTGGTCGGGTTTCTGCAGCAGGACACTGCGCATGATGGGTGTGAAGCCTGAAACACATCACCTTGTTAATGGCCCTCGTGATAACTGTTTTAAGCACAAACACATATAGCAAACAATAATAAATGGTCAACTTTATAAAGCGTTGTTGAGTTATTCAATTACATAGCTCTAGGGATCCTTTATATTAATTCTTAGTAAAAAATGTTTTCATGACCCATAATCATATCCAGTCCATTGATTGCATACTACATAATATTGCATACACTACAATAACACTTGATATCCCTGCAGGTGTACAAGTATTGAAGTACATAATATTGCATACACAACAATAACACTTGATATCCCTGAAGGTGTACAAGTATTGAAGTACATAATATTGCATACACTACAATAACACTTGATATCCCTGCAGGTGTACAAGTATTGAAGTACATAATATTGCATACACTACAATAACACTTGATATCCCTGCAGGTGTACAAGTATTGAAGTACATAATATTGCATACACAACAATAACACTTGATATCCCTGAAGGTGTACAAGTATTGAAGTACATAATATTGCATACACTACAATAACACTTGATATCCCTGCAGGTGTACAAGTATTGAAGTACATAATATTGCATACACAACAATAACACTTGATATCCCTGAAGGTGTACAAGTATTGAAGTACATAATATTGCATACACTATAATAACACTCGATATCCCTGCAGGTGTACAAGTATTGAAGTACATAATATTGCATACACTACAATAACACTTGATATCCCTGCAGGTGTACAAGTATTGAAGTACATAATATTGCATACACAACAATAACACTTGATATCCCTGCAGGTGTACAAGTATTGAACTACATAATATTGCATACACAACAATAACACTTGATATTCCTGAAGGTGTACAAGTATTGAACTACATAATATTGCATACACAACAATAACACTTGATATCCCTGAAGGTGTACAAGTATTGAGCTACATAATATTGTTTATTTTTGGAATAACTTAGTGAGTAAAACCTCAAATTGTAATATTTAATTATTGAAGACAATATTAGCGGTTTAGGAATCGCTAATATTGTCTTTAATAATTAAATACATAATATTGCATACACGACAATAACACTTGATATCCCTGCAGGTGTACAAGTATTGAACTACATAATATTGCATACACAACAATAACACTTGACATCCCTGCAAGTGTACAAGTATTGAACTACAAAATATATCATACACTACAATAACACTTGATATTCCAACAACATGTTTTTACCTGTCACAGGTGGCATCTATACAGGGTGTATCGGCACGTACCTGACAAACTTTAACCAGCTATTCCTTAGCACATTTGGAGTAAAAAATGTTATGGGCACTTTGCTGTCCGGTAACATTTTTTTTTAATAAAAAATTTACTATTCATATTTTCACCACATGTCACCAATGTTTTATCCTTTGTCAAAGTTTGAAAACCCGTCTGGCAATATTTTGTTCGAGTTTCGTTGAATAATGTACGTACGTACCTACGTTGGCGCGCTTTTACAATCACAACGAAATGGCACAGCACCATTCGTCTCATTTTTAACTATTATTATTTAGTGTGTACGAAAGAGCGAGGACACTTTTTGACGCACTTGCTAATAACAGCTGTTGAACGCGAGAAACAAGGCAAATTACAGTGACGGAGTGTGGATTTTTTATTTATTTTTTGTTTTTAATGGAAAAAAAATGTTACCGGACAGCGAAGCGCCAATAACATTTTTTACTCCAAATGTGCTAAGGAATAGCTGGTTAAAGTTTGTCAGGTACTTGCCGATACACCCTGTATAATATAGGTATATAAAAACACACACATTCGAATGCAACGTTATGTCAAAATTTCAAAGCAATCCGTAAAGAACTCTCGGAGATTTAAGTTTTTGAACAAATGAATATTTATATTTTTATTTATACATAAGATAGATAGATGTATTACAAATGTTATTGTCACCTAACTTTTTTGTTGTTTCGCATAAAAATAATTAATAAAAAATTCACCAGGTTTCATAAACCTTAGATTTCATTTACATAAAGGTGGTATTTTGGTACACTTCTGTGGTTAACTTCTAGATTTGAATATGAAGAATGGTTTTTTTCTCTTTCCAACTTAAAGGTGGTCTTTTGGTACACTTCTGTGGTTAACTTCTAGATTTGAATATGAAGAATAGTTTTTTCTCTTTTCAATCTTTTAGATCATATTTCTCACCATGACAATAAAGGACACAATAATTTCTACGAGAATATATGAGTTGTTTCCAAAGGCAAACAAATTAGCCTGGGGGTTAACAGATAATAATACAAAGAAAAGAAAAAAGAGAGATAAAAGAAATGGTAACCGAATAAAACAGAATGTGATACAAAAACATGTTAGGTTATGATCACTTTTCTTCAATATCTTGTATCGTTATGGAAAGAGAAATAGATAAAAAAGGAAGAATCAAAAAAGAATATGTACAAGCGAATAAGAATATTGTTTACCATCAATATCGAAGCCCGTGCAGGCTGCGAGAAGGTCCTGCCCCTTTTTGACAGCGTGTCGGGCCAACAGAGTGGTAGTTTCCGGCGGTGCATACAGCACGGCATAGTGCAAGGCGTTGCGGCCGGCCGCGTCCGTGCTGCCAACTGCGCAGCCTATTTCCAACAGGCGCAGCAAAGTGTCGGTGCTGCAGTCTCGTAGGATGCACAGCTGGAGGGGCGTCTGAATGGGACAATTGTTGTGTTTATTTTTTATGTTAATACCACACAATCTGACTACATTTTAAGCAATTCTGAATGGTGGTCTTTCACTAAGGCGATACTGAGAATATCTTACACTGTGCCAACGTGCCAAATGTTACATGATGCAAGAGTGTCAATTGATGGAAACCAGGGGATCTATGACAAATCAATTTGGGGAATGTTGTGAGGTTGAAGAAGAAGGGAAGGATGGTAAGTTCCAGCTATTCAGATCTGGTAACTAAACACAGGTAAAGTAATTTCAAACATTGTTTAGATTCTGAATAGTTGTCTTTCATCAGAATGATGCTAAAAGTATCTTACATTCTGGGACGTACTGCAAATATATCCAAAAAATATAATTTTTAATGAATTAATTATGATGCAACACAAATTAATAAAAATCAAATTTTGTTTGTGCACGCCGGCATTTGAACCAGCAACCTTCAAAAACCTGCTAAATCTGGATTGGTAGACGAGGGCCTAATACCGTGGGATAGTTATAATACCTCAAACTTCTAACATTTCCCATGAATTCTGATGGCAGTATGCTACGCTGGCGCCTCCTAGCGGCACGTGTTTTACGGGTTGGTTTTCTTTCATACATTTTAATGGATTTCATGTGAAATATTTTCTTTTTTTACATTAATAAATTGAAGAAATCTAAAATTTAAAAAAAACAAATACATACAGAGTTTTCCCATATGAGGTGTTATTTTGAATAGCCCGCTATTTCGGTAGATGTTACTTTTGAATCTGTCATTTTTTGACATTTGACAAGTAGAAACTACGCCATTAATAAAAATGGAACGATACACGCTTCAACAACGCATTGAAATGATTAAAATTCACTTGAGTGAATCAAATGCAAATCATCTTGAGTGATGAGGCCCATTTCCACCTCGGTGGCTTCGTCAACAAACAAAATTGTCGCATCTGGGGCTCGGAAAATCCAAGAGTTATTGTTGAAAAGCCTCTCTATCCTCAACGTGTGACTGTTTGGTACGGTTCATGGTCCGGCGGAGTCATTGGACCTTACTTTTTCGAAAATCAGGCTGGAGCAACAGTTACAGTGAATGGATTGCGCTATCGAGAGATGATTAATGATTTTTTATGGCCGAAATTGGATGGTATTAATCTGGACAACGTTTACTTTCAACAAGACGGCGCTACGTGCCACACAAGCAACGAAACCATTGATCTTTTACAATTGAATATCAAAATAACACCTCTTATTGGAAAACCCTGTATTAGGTAACCTTCATACGGTTTTACTCATAGACATATGAATATTAGTAGACCTGCCCTAAGTGATTAAAAGCGTATTATTCCCCACTCCCCATACCGGTTCCATTGGAGCCGGCTGGGCTCGCGTATGGCCTCCCGTGAATCTTGAAAATGTGACGTCATCATTCTTGTTCAAACTAGCGTCGAGCTATGGTCGAGGCATTTTACGAAATAACACGGCAAAATGGTGGCTTGTGCTATGAAAACTTGTAAAAATAGATGTGAAAAAGATAATAAACCCAAATGTCGTATTACATTCCATATGTAAGCATTATTTTAAGCTTATCCACATCGTATAATATGGATCAGTTATAGCAACATATACTATCACATCGAGATACATCTGGACGCAAAATACAAAGCCGTTTGCATAAGAATCAGGGATGTGCCTTTTGCGCTTTGATAAAATCCATAATCGTATCATTTGGAACTTCTATTTTTTCATCTGTTATATCTTGCTGGAACTCCGTCGTATTAATAATGGATAATAAACCAATCATTTTAAAATTTATTCCACTTTAATGGCGTTATTACTAAACGAGTTTTGAATTTTACACAACTCATAAACAACACTTAATATAGGATAAATGGTTGGTTATCAATTGTGAAAAATTGGTATGTTTGGAAGTAAAATGTAGATACAGTGAGCATGTTTGGAATGAAAAATGTATGTGTCATTTTGCTGTCCGATGATATTTTTTTATCTATTAAAATTAAAAATATTATATTTTTCTATCGCACGTCCCCACCGATCACATATTATCTTTGGATCATACTATCACACGTCGCAACGGACCACGTGTTAGGTACGCGCTTGTTTCGTATGTACGGTACTGCTGGAACGAGAAGGAGTGCATATCACGTAATGCGCTAGGTTATACCGAGTGGCGATGTGTGATAGAAAATCATGTTTTTCGTTTTTAATTGAAAAAGTGTCATCGGAAGGCAAAATGATGTCCAAATTTTTACTCCAAATACTCTTAGGAATCGCTGGTAAAAGCTGTGTGTATATAATTTCATTTGTTTTTTTAGTTGTTTTACTTTTCTATTATCTTCTTAAAAGTGAAATGTTATATATTTTCTTAAAGGTTTCAATATTTTATTATTAATAGGAACAGAGCGGTTGTGACAACCCTCCAACATTGGTCGAATGTAGCGATTCTCAAGTGTGCGCATCGTTGTTACTGGGAAGTAAATTATGAACATTTATAAAAGTGTCTTAACTAAATACGTAAACAAAATATTCGACTCTGAAAATAGAAGAAATTTTTTTGCCGAATTGGGACTTAGCAAATTTGTTCATAACGTGGGTAATTTGCGCTCCCATGCAAAAATGTCTATTCATTCAAAAGCAGATTTTACTTTTAAGAACTAAATGGTGATATTATAATGCGAGATGCCTATATACTGTCAGATTGATTTATTGACGAATCACAGTCAGCTTTACCCTCTTCGTTCTTCAACAGTTGATTTTACCCCTCACCTTTAAGTTCTAGTCTATTAATATTCATATGTCTGTGGTTTTACTGCTTTTTGCTTGTGCATAAAAAAATATTTAAGCGGAAATGATTAGTATTAACAGCTATAAAAGCGTACCACTGCCATCAAGAACGATATAAATTCAATTATTTGGCGTCATATTCTTGAAGTAATGCAACATGCTACACAAGCACCTCTAGGAGCTAAGAGTTGATAGCCGATACGAGTGAATACTGGCAATAATTACTAATATTCTAGAGTATTTGGCAGAATTGACTGTACTTACAAGTTGGTCAGGACAGGTGGTACGCTGCTCAATATGCTTCCCGATGCGAATAAGGGCCAAAGCATCTGCCACCAAGTCTCCAGTGCCCTCCACAATGGAGCGATGAATCGGCCTGCAAACAAACATAGGTTTTCTAGATTGGTCGCAGAGATTTCATTCCATTTCTCTTTGGTTATCGTCGATAAAATGGGTAAGTATTTTGCACTAAACATGCAATATCAACTGACAAAGATGTGACCAAATAAATAAAGAATAATTATGGTATTTGAATCTAGTACAAGCAGCAAAAAGGTATTAAAAACAATGATCACAAATATTTGCACAGCTGTCTTTGGTGAGGAGATTCCAGGTCAACCTTTCTATTTTTAAGCTGGCAATATATTTCTATCATGAGCTATGATGCCTTGATGTAACCATATAACTCTAAAAAAATTATGCATAAATTTAGTTTTTAGTATTTAGGAAAATGCCCTAATCAGCAAAAATTACTTTACCATTTTGTACTTTGAAGACTACGCTGTATGAAAATATGACACCACTGAAAAGTAAAAACTGTGGCTTGAAGTGTTGTACCAAAACACAGTTGATGTGCTATAGATCAATTCTAGGAACAATACTGCCAACAAAGAATGACAGGATATAAAAATGACACTACGGCAACTGTTTGGTTGGGAGTGAGGTTCCGAAAACATTTTTCCAGTAATTTATATACTCGCTTTACGTTGCGTACACATGCGTCATGTAGTTGATAATACATACGCAGAGGTAGATGAAGTATTTAAGTGCACAGAATGTAACTCTGTGAACTTCGAATCATGTCGATTATTACGATTTAATGCTTATGCGCTCTGGTGGAATGAAAAGGTATTATCCAATACAGCTACCATCTTGACAGGAGTTACTGGACACGGGACACACAAATAAATGTACAAACATTGAGTTAAAACAGGAATTAGCTAAGCTCAGTCAAAAAAAAGGGTTTAATATTATATGTATATCTTCAATAAATATTGATGTAAAAATTTACTGCTTTGTTTACTCATTCTTACAGTTTGTTTGAACAAATCATTTATTCCGTTATCGCTATAATATGTAATAATCCATTTGGATGAATACAAACAAATAAATAAATAAAATCTCATAGAAAATTCAGTATGAAAAATAAAAACTGTGAAAAAATAATAAAATTATTATATTTACAAGTGTCCTTCAGCATTTGGTGTTATGTACCACCGATCCTCGCGCTGTGTCGTTTCCCCGTTTGCAAACTGCACCTCGTGAGTTTGCGTGCTTGTCGCCTTGTAACTCCGCAGATTCGAGTACAATGCGCGTAAAACCTCATTGCGCTCCCTTAAGTTCTTTTTCCGGCAGATACAAGAGAGTATTATGTCGAAGTTCTTTTTGCCGAGTAACGACAGGAGGATATTGGTGGAATCCATGACTCCTTCTTCTCTCATATGATTGTTAATCCATCCTTCTTCCTGTGCCTCTTCATCCTCTATTACGATTATTTCAGAATTGTTCACAACTGCACTGCTGTCTGTATCTTGAATCGAATGATGTATTTGCTGGTTTTGGTATATTTGCGCAAGGTTCTGGTGTTGTTTTTTTGGCGGTTCTTGACATATTTGATGATTTTTGGGGGTTTCTTGATATATTTGAAGTTGTTTTGGGGTTTCTTGAAAGATTTGTTGATTTTTTGGTGATTCTTGATAGATTTGATGTTGTTTTTGCTGATTTTGACGCATTGTTGACTGCTTTTGGTGGGATATTTGCTGTTGGGAATCCTCGGACATAGGGCTGGTAATGTGTCCATTGTTATTGGATGTTACGTAGAATGGGACCAATTGAATAGGCTCCATGTTGCTCTGCTTTATTACTCCATTTTGAAAATTGGATCTGTTGTCTGATGGAATCTGAAACACACAGCGTCACTTTTGTGAAGTATCTAGTAAAGCTATGAAATAACTTTAAACTGTGACTTTATGCAATTAATAGAGCAGGTGCTTTTTCGTTACCTTACACTGTTTTTGTAGTTATGAAAGGGAATGGTATAATAGGATGGTTTTAGCATGTAATGTTTTATTCTGAAAGTATTACGGTGGCAACCTTAGATTTGATCTGATCTGTTTGCCAAAAAATGCTATTTTGGTATGTTTTATAGATTTGATAAAAAAAAATTAAAACAAAATGTTAGCTAATAAATAATAATACCCCAAAGTTATGTATATTATTTCTAGTAAGTTAGTAAGCTATTTAAGCTAGTAGTTCTGTGAACAAACCTAGCGTCCCAAAAGTACATATATATATATAACTAGGTGTACCCCGCCACGCGTTGCTGTAGCTCAGTCTGTCTGTACAGATAGAGAAACAATAGCCCGTGTTGCTTTGATGTCATTCAGTAGGTGCTGTTTTTTTTTTTTTTAAATTATGTTTTTCCAACAGATGACGCTGTTTTCAAAAAAGCATGTTTTATCTGTATTTCACATTTGAAAAAAATATCTTTACCGAACCGTTGTCAAAGTTAGCCATCTAAGAGGCTTGAATAACAAAGTGGATGCAGCAGATTTTCGAAAATGGAAACGGAACACACAAAAAAATATTACAGACAGACGAAATGCCAAATAGTAGAGTTAAAACAGGACTTAGCTATGCTCAGTTAATAATAATCAACAATTATTACCTTCATTGAAAATTGCAGACTAAAAGGTGAGGGCATTACTGAAAAATAAAATAAAAATAAGATTCCACACGAATAATAAAAAAATAATAATCAGAATGGCGCAAAAAAAAAACAATATCAAAGAATATAAAACTTGACAATTTCTGCATGACCTTGAAAACTTTGCTTATTTGACTTAGTACTGCGTTTGTACACTCTGTCAAAACTGATAAGATGTCAGATATTATCAAAAATTATATTCAAAATAAACTTCATTTGGTAATGAATTTCGAAAGCGGGTAATTTTGCTTTCAATGAATTTTGGTCTGGGAGTTGGACTGACATCTTGTTTTTTATGGTCGTTATTCGTTATCTAAAATGGCTTCGCAGCTGTCAGTAAGATCGCAGCGTCACAACAAACAGGCGCTTTCTAACACTTTCTGTTATGAAGCAGATAATACTAAACCCGGTCAATGTTATGAATAAAACGTTGTTACGGAAATTAGTACCAAGTAAACAAGCATACCTACGGCATAAATGTTCGAAAGATCAGTTTATAATAATTTGTTGAACAAACAATAAACTTTATTTAGGAAAGAAAAACTAAAACACAGAAATATCCATCGAATAGTGTGTTCAACAACGTAAAACACTTTTAACAGCACTTTTTAATTTTTGAAAGTTAACTTTTAAAAATTAATAAACACATAATTTAATAACAAACCTCGACACTTATACGATTAATTTATTATGTGCACTTGTCTTGTTAATTAAGAGTGGCTTTAATACATTATTAAATACACTGACAGTAATAAAAAGCTATAACATTATATATTAGATTATTTTGTTTGACAAACTGACAAAACATAACGCGATGGCCATAGACAAGAAAGCGCGTAAGTAAATGTCAGCCGCGTTGCCAGGTCAAAAAATAAACACTCCCTATTCTCCCTAACAAAGGCATAGAAAAATCCCCACAAATGCGACGAAGACGAACTCCTAGAACTCCCTAGATTATGAGGTAAGCCATATTTTGACGGGGACAAAAATAATATTACGTAAATAGTGGGTTCAGGGGCCTTAGCATGAGAATCGATCGAACTTAACGATATCGTATTGCTAAGCGTATCTACCGACCATTTTATAACGACTTCCCTAGCATGAGAACACTATTGATATCTCTAACGACATCGATAAGGCAATAAATACAAATCGATATACGCTGGCAATACTGGGACGGAATTGTCTATGAATTGGATAGACGTCAGACGTCAAACGTCAGATTTCAAGCTTGATCATTGTAACCGCCTTGTTTTTTTTAATATTTTACGATGTCGCAAGCAATGGTAGCTGGGTAAGTTATTTATTTATCTTTTTATGTGAAAGAATTTCCATTATTATCAAAGAGATATACTAACATTCTATTGTGTCAAAATTTTGAAGTTATTTTTACTAATATTTCAATCATACGCAGTATTTTAAGATATTCAAAATGCTGATATTATGATTTCAGGAAGAGAGTAAGGTCGACGACCAGTCAAATGGACTGCTAACCAGCTATATGGCTGACCATTCGGAGTTCGCCGCTGGAAGGTTTGTGGGACCTCGGGGTTCGGAATTTGGCGGAACAACTGGCAGAATTATGTCCTGCTAAGTCTGACGAGCAGTGGAAAACAGTGAGTATTTGTACCTACCTATACAAACTGGTTGCAGCAAACTTTGCTGACCTTCTAATATAATCTATCATCGAGACACTTGATATAAGACGGTAAATCACTTTTAACCTGACATTATTTTTACATTTTACAGACATGGCGTGACATAGCTTCCCCTTCTCGCCCGAGCAAGAAGAGGAAGCTAACTGACAAGCCAGATGTGGGGGTTCGGATGGTGATGGCGCAGGAGGCTAGTAACGAATCATCCAAGGAGCTTGTGGGAGCTATTAATAAATTCTCCAATATTTTTAAGGTATTTCCTATTTCTCTTCGAATCACTCCCAAATACAGCGCTACACGTGTAAGTTGCCAGATTAAAATATAAAGAAATAGCGTCAATCCATGTTTAGGCCACTGCCAACTTATAAGTGTGGCACTGTACTTTTAAATTAGAATTAAATCTTAGTAGAACAAAATAAAATGCCCAGCTTTGACTTAACTAACTAACTAACCATCACGCCGTTTCCCCGCAGGGGTAGGCAGAGAGGACGGACCGCCAAACAACTCGGTCTTGGCACACACTCCTTGCCTCATTTACATTCATACATCGTCTCATACATACTCTTCTATTATTATTAGCTTTGACTTATTTCATTTATTTATTGTACTATTCCCAATGTACTATTTTTCCATTTTGCGCGGTGGAGTTTTTATTGTTCTGTTTGTTTAGATATTCTTTGTGTTAAAAAAAAATAATAAACATGTAAAATCCAGCTTGGCGAGAAATTCAAAATGAATAAATTCATTTATAATCTTCCTTTTAGTATGTCGACTACCTATTGTTATTTAAAATAAATTAATGAGTTGTTATTTATCATTTCAGAGTTCAATGGATCGATTTGCTGACATTTTTGAGGTATTTCCTGTTCCTTTTTGTAATTATTTGTCAGGGCACCCCGAGACCGGGCAAGATACAGTGTCTACATAGACATGGTGCTTTTCTGGTCTCGTCTCACTGGCACTAATAACTCATTTACTATAGAAGGTAAATTAAGTTAGTAAATTAATGAATTATCATCTCTTGTTTCAGAGATACACGGCAGTGGAACGTGAAAGGGTTTGTTTACTCCAACGACAGTTGGCGAGGTATTTATTTGCTATACATCTATACAGGCTTTTAAAAACATTTAATGTACAAAACTGAACAAATTAAATTAAATATTGCATTATTTAATATGTCACTTGAGAGATTGCGAAGTATGTTCACAAGGGATGGAACACGATTATTAACAATTGTCCTTGGAGAGGCAAGCAGTCCAGCTAGGAGGTACGATGAAAGTAGAATGAATGAGATCTCTAATAAAACATTTCTAATTCTAGACAAACTCAACCATCGAAACAACCGTCAACATAATTTGCTAACTCGCCCAACTATACGTTGCAGTTGGAGTCGGAGGATACTGCGATTAGTTTTTAGGTTTTTTTTTATAATTTTCAAGATAATAAGTTTTTTGTATACTTTGTGTGTTAAATTTTTATTTTTATTAACGTTTTGTATGTTCATAATTTTTATGTTTCTTGTGAAAAAGTGAAACTCAACAACAAATGTCATTTTTTTACAATTTAGATACATACAATACAATATTTTAAAGTACGTGTTGTGTAATATTGCATGCAGCACTTTGCATATACATATACTTGATTAGTAGCAGTTCTTCAAACTCTTGCAATGTCTCTGTGAGGCGTGAATTGTTTTTACAATGTAGGTACATACAATACAATGTTTTAAACTACTATTGAAGTACTTGTTGTGAAATATTGCATGCAGCGCTTTGCATATATGAATATGTACTTGATTAGTAGCAGTTCTTCAAACTCTTGCTATGTTTCTGTGAGGCGTGAATTGTTTTTACAGTGTTGGTACATACAATACAGTGTTTTAAAGTACTATTGAAGTTCTTTTTGAGAAATATTGCATGCAGCGCTTTGCATATATGAATATGTACTTGATTAGTAGCAGTTCTTCAAACTCTTGCAATGTCTCTATGAGGCGTGAATTGTTTTTACAATGTAGGTACATACGATACAATGTTTGAACATGATGAAGCACTATAAGTCAGTTTCCTTGTTTAATATATTATCATTCGTGGGAGAAGTACTTTCGCACTAGTTCGTCTCTCACTCTGCGGGCTGCAACAACCCTGCTGACATCTTCAGGCTGGTGCAGCAGCTCAACCTCTCTTAACTCTACATTATCATTATAATCGTCTGTTAATCTGAAAATAGAGAAAAATTTATTAATATTTTGTACTGTTGCCTTACTTTTTTAAATGCATAGGTATAGTTCAACAAGGAAACTGACTTATAGTGCTTCATCATGTTGTATAGTATAGCACAAGTAATAATTATTTGACCAGCAGCATCGGGCTCATAATGGAGAACTCTGTCTTTCCTGAGGCAACGGAATATAGCCTTCCATGCCCCAAATAGGCGTTCTACGGAACATCTCGCCTCACAGTGCGCCTTTGTGTATCTGTATTGGGCACTCCCCTCGACTGCATTCAATATTGGTGTCATCAGATAAGGCTCGAGTGTATATCCAGAATCGCCTGATTGAAACAAAACACCCATTATAATTGGTACATATAACTACTAAATTATGATTTTTTTGCCTTTTTTTTAAATGAGTTGTTGAAATACATACCTAGCAAGAAATATGTCCCAATTCTCTGATTGTATAGTCTGTTCATTTCAGTTTTGACTAAACTATTATTCCAAATGAATTGGTCATGGACAGTACCCGGGAAGCGTGTGTTGATGCTCAATATTTTCAACGTAGCATCGCAGACCTGTTTATCAAACATAAAAAACCTTCAATAAAATTTGAAAACAACAATCCGGCTGTTTTATTTCTGAAAAAATATTTACCACTTGAACATTCAGCGAATAAAATCCTTTGTGGTTTTTGTACTGCTCCTCGTGTCTGGAAGGGGTGACGATGGCGATGTGGGTGCAATCGATGCATCCCAGAACATGTGGAAAGTTTAATTTTTCCCTAAAACTACTCTCTACTTGCTTGCGGGCTTCATTTGTAGCCGGAAAATGTATCCATCTTCTGTACAGATGTTCTAAAACTGCTTTCATAAACAGTTTTATGCACTTGCTAACGGTAGTTTGCCCTATCGCCAAGAAGTGATCTTGGCCTACTCCACGTTGGTAGCTCCCTGTAGCAAAGAAGCTGATGGGTGCGAGTACCTGTCAACATCATAAATAATACAACTAATTAATAAACTTCACTTTTGATCATTTTAATCACTTTATTGTGAAAAATTATCATCAGCAATCGAAACAAATTTATTTATTTCACGTGGTCGTTCCAGTGGTGGATAGATTTATATTGTGTTTTTGTTTTACTAAGATATCAATAATATTTAATACTCTCACTTTAATGTATACTGGAAGTCCTAATGTATTTTTTGACACTAGAAAAGGAGTTAATTCATCAATGAGATCTCTAGCCATAATGCGAGATATTCGAAACAATTGTCTGAATTCCGTCTCTGCAAGTTCGAACGGATTCAATTGATCGCGTAAACGACGCCTTTCAATCCTACGATCTTCCCTAACCTGCCTCCTTTCATTGAACCAGAAATTTTGCATAATGAACGACATTATTAAAAAATATATGTATATCGACAGCCAACCAAAGTTTTAACTGACACTCAAGACCCCACGTTATATTCGGCGGGCTTTTAGCAACCGTCGGTCGGAAGTTATCCTATCGATACATTCTCATGCTCGCAATTTTAACGATACCGTCGCTACTTTGACCATAGACAAGGAATTTTAACAATCGTCGGTTGTTATATTTTGATCGTGCTAGCATATGTCGTTAAGTGCTCATTGATGACGTATTTTAACGATATCGTATTGCTATAGGGCTATATCGACTTCTCATGCTAAGGCCCCAGATGTTTCAATATTACTTGATCAATTCTCAAACTTTCCGTTGAATGACACTTGAAAGCTTATCGACAAGTTTAGTGTGAACCTTCTTTCAACAAAGTTGATCAAGTTGAAAGCCTGTCTACTTTTGTTGTTCATTACGAGACTTTGTTCGAGTTTTTTTAACTCTTGTGATTTTTATTTCCTTGCGTCTCTTGGCGAAAGAAGAAGAGAGATTTGAACCCGCGACCTCCAGATTGCTAGTCGAAAGTCTTACCCATCGATCACGGAGGACGTCAAATCTAGATGGATGTGGAAATTAATTAATTATTAATCATCGTAATTCGTAAACGTCAATAATTAACATGGCTGTCCCTGGTGAACGCGTATTGCGAACTGAAGACGGGGCCAACGTATGAACGCTGTTCGTGAGACGGTATAAAAATCCATTGATGTGTGCACGAAAAACGACAGTAATCGGGTTGACCCGGTCAACGTTTTAATCAACTTGACCGGCCAACGTTGGCGGCCTACGCGGTATTTTCTTTAGTCATTGGCCTACGCATGCAAAGGCCAAGTGGTCATGTAAGAAAACGTCGGGCCAGCGCATTGGCCCAACTTGTACTAGGCCCATTAGAAGGATCATGGGATCTTCGTGAAAAAATGTCTGTTTGATTGTCTTGAAAAAATTGGGGGGGTGATAACAATTTGCTATCTCTATCCTCTAAAATGTCTCATACAAAAACGCAAATAGAAATTAGTTTATTTCACGTCTATGAGTGGTATTTTCTATCCATCTGTAGTGGTACGCCACTACTTGATTCTAACGTCATTTTAAAAGTTTCGATTTTCTTCGAAACAAGCTTCTTGGATGTTCTTTTATTCTTTTTAATTTGGTTTGGAAATATTACATAGCAACCAAAATGTTCGAGAAGCTTCTTCACCTTATAAAAGCGACAGCGTGAAGGAACTCGTCAGTGTAAATTCAGGCACGAAAATCCCCCCACTTAGGAAACACATAGTCGATCTGGCCAAAACTTTCTTCAGCAACCTAGCATCAAACCCCAACCCCAGCATCTCTAGCCTGGGTAAACCCAATACAAGCGACACCCTCTCCAAATACCCATACCCCATCTCCATTCTACTCCCCCCCTAATGTGCGGGCTTAAAACAATATATTTTTAAAAATAAATAAATAAATCACACATACCAAAATAAAAAAAAACAATCTCACATCACTCAGTCGCCTAAAGGCAGCCCGCACATAGGGCACAAAACCCCCCCTCCAGGTACCTGCGCACTTCAGACAACGAGAAAAAAAGCTCCTAACAAGAGACTTTGCACCTCGGAAAAAAAAAAATCCATTAGATATCAACTCGTCAGTTCCAAAAGTGTAGCGGTTTTCTTCTCCCATAGAAAGAACCGTTGCACCCCTTGGAGGGCTGTAACTCTTCACGGCGAAGTCAAACCATGGCACAACACCGCCAAATATCTTGGAGTGACCCTTGACAAAAAACTTTCCTGGACCGCCCACATTTCAGAAACGCTTAACAAGGCCAGGAAAACCTCTAGTGCCCTCTACCCCCTCCTTCATGCAAACTCAAAAACCTCTCTTTACAGTAAACTCACCATCTACCGCGCTAAAATCAGACCTATCATTACCTACGCCTCCCCCATCTGGGCCACGGGGAACACCAAACGTCTGGAACAATTCCAAAATGCAACGCTCAGACGATACACCAAAAGTCCATGGTTTGTCAGAAACTCGATAATAAATTCAGGCACGAAAATCCCCCCACTTAGGAAACACATAGTCGATCTGGCCAAAACTTTCTTCAGCAACCTAGCATCAAACCCCAACCCCAGCATCTCTAGCCTGGGTAAACCCAATCCAAGCGACACCCTCTCCAAATACCCATACCCCATCTCCATTCTACTCCCCCCCTAATGTGCGGGCTTAAAACAATATATTTTTTTAAATAAATAAATAAATCACACATACCAAAATAATAAAAAAACAATCTCACATCACTCAGTCGCCTAAAGGCAGCCCGCACATAGGGCACAAAACCCCCCCTCCAGGTACCTGCGCACTTCAGACAACGAGAAAAAAAGCTCCTAACAAGAGACTTTGCACCTCGGAAAAAAAAAAAAAATCCATTAGATATCATCAACTCGTCAGTCAGTCAGCCATCAGTTGTTCAACAGTTAGCAAGACATATAGCAAGACTTCGCGAGTGACAACCCGCTCCCCTCCGCTGCGCGCGGGGCGATAACACCCGGCTTTGCACGGTTCAATCATGGACTCTATCGGGACAATCACAGCGCCCTGGCCCCGGCAATCGTCCCTTGGCAGCGCTACACCGGATCACAGCGCCCTGGTTCCAGCACATCTGACCAGCGCTACATACACGCATCTAGACCACGCGGCATCGTCGCCGGTCTATGCCATCTTCCGCACAACCGCCGACCAGGTCCACCACACCTTTAGCTTCCCTGTCAGTACTGGAGCACCCGGAAGACCCACGCACTTCACCAGTTCCTGACAGTCAACGAGTCCGGTCACCAGCAGCGGCGTCGACTCACTGACCTGCGCTTGACCAGCACTTCACCGCCTGCATCCGGAGTCTTCATCATCGGTCCTCAAGTCATCTCACATACGGCAACCTGACTCAAATAAAACACTGTGACCTTCACAGCATCTTTCATTTCGTGCCTCCTCACCAGATCCCCAAACATCTACAAAAATATCTAAAATATTTTACTATCACCAAAAAAGTATACCAATAAATGAAATTACTGAAAATCAGAAAACTGTACGAATATAACATTTGCTTAATGATCTACAAAATCCAAAATGGATTTATACACACGAACACAACATTTATAAAAACATCATAAACAGAGATGTGCTTTATTTCAAATAAATCCATTTCAAATGGAAATGCAAAATGCAAAATGGGTATTTTCCATTTTGCATTTCAAATGCTTTTCTAAAAACCATTTTGCATTTTAAATGCTTTTTTGCAACATTCTTCTTACTATCTTCACTCATCTTTTTTTCATAAGCGCCAAATATCAGTCGGTCCTCAACCTCGCTATGAGAGATAATTTACATTTGTCAAGTTGCTCCCTGGTAGGAGCCCTGGCAATTGAGTGATACCATTACAAAAAATACTGATTCAAATACTGAGCATGGGGCCATTACGCTGTGATATTAAATGTTAGATAGCAGTTTCTATGTTTTTACGTTGGCAACATTAGTCCCGCGCAAATTTTTTGTGGTTTCATATTCTGTAGTCGTGGTTTGTGGTCGTGGTGTTTTTGGATTTACCATCATGTAATATGTTTGTTCTGGTTCCATGATTACTCAACACAGTGACAATTCAACACACTTTTAAAAGGTGATATAAAGTCATTAGAAACAATGAAGTTTTTTTTTAACCTAACCTACTTAACCCAGTTAATAAAGTTTTTGTTTCATCACTTTCCATGACTTTTTAAAGATGTGATGAATTATCATTGTGATGATTTATCCGGTCACCGTTTGTTCTACATTGATGTCCATTATTAAATAACAAAATTGTTTAAAAATTCAATAATCATTTTAATTGTTTGACCTGAGAAACCATTTTGCATTTTCAATGCAAATTGAAAATAGGTATTTTGCATTTTGCATTTGAAATGGTTTTCTAAAAACCATTTTGCATTTTGCATTTTCAAATGGAAAAGTTTTGACCCATTTCCATTTTGCATTTCAAATGGTTTTGAGTACCCATTTTGCACATCTCTGAATTGAATCCTATAATTTCTATACCCGCTATATCCGATTTTTTGACAAAATGATCTGAGTATGACATCTTGTTCACATTTTTGCGAGCAACAAGAGGAGCCTAAAATTGAGTTTCAAAACCCTCCTTATCACGACCAAAAACCATGTTAAAACTGTGAGTGAGAAACCAAATCCGCTATATCATACAGAAAGTTACTATCAAAACCCGCTATATCGGATTTAACGAATCACAAGCAGTTATTTTGCCAAAATACAATATGGCCGCCGCTCTGACGCCACGCTCATGTGTCAAAATGATCTACGCGTGAGTTTCTAAACCCGCCATGTCGGCTCAGTTGACTTTCAAAATCACGAAGTGAGTATCAAAATCCGCTATATCCATTTTATTTATCGAAATTATTAATTATTGCTAGACATATATAGAAAAATAAATGCTTTTCGAAATTTTATTACTCCAATTCATTATATAAAAAATTGTAATGCATTTACTTATGTACGCTAGAGATGATCCAAATCAATGAAAGTTGATATAGCGGGTATAGAAATTACACGACTCAATTCACAAGTACATGAACAATACACAACACAACATTATAAACTATACACACATTAAGCAAAGACTGAAAGTATGCTGAAAGTGGTAAAAGAAATGTAGGGTGTATACATGTACAATCTCCTTCCCAATAGCTTGACATCAGTAAATAGAATGAATATATTTAAGAAAAAACAGTTTGCCCTTAGGATCAGTTTGGTCATTTGTTTATTTATGTCTATGGTCTATGGTTGTTTATTTTTTTTACAGTTGGCAGAGAGTGGTTTATTTATGATTATGAGTAGTTGGCATAATAAACTAAATCGTCCCCAAATTCGCTCTCTGAATCGTAAGACACGGTAAAGCTACGAATTGCGTCTGCTGACAAGTGAAACACATAAACATAACCTAAATAAACAGACGCGTACTCGCGCGTACAATAAATAGTGGAGAGGCGTATTTATCGTACCCAGTAAAAGTACCGGCTATTTTCATGCGGTATTTTGAAATACTTGTGACAAAACTCCAAAATACCTGATTCCTGAGTATTTGTATATATATATATTTATATCACAGGTCTTGTAGTACTTCGTACTTTAAAATACTACTGACTGTTTGTTAAAAACTTGGATGGGGAAAAGGGAAGAATAAGTAATTTTGCCTACGGTGTTTCTTTAGTGGAGTGGGATGGAAGTATTCTGACTAGAGGTGAGGCGTATTTATCGTACCCAGTAAAAGTACCGGGTATTTTCATGCGGTACTTTGTACTTGTGACAAATCTCCGAAATACCTGGTTCCAAAATACTCACAGGAGTCACAAGTATTTTATACTAGGATTAAATATTTTAAATAAGTACTTTTTCAGGTATTTTAGTTAGGTATTTTGATGGGTATTTTAAAAAGGTACTTTTATCAGGTATTTCTGATAGGTATTTTTTTGATAGGTATTTACTTTCGATAAGAAAAATGTGGGGAATCACATATGCATTTTTTGTGGGGAATAAACTTTTCACAGAAGTTCTCTATTTGTGGGGAATCTGTGGGTAGAATTTATGTAGGGTAATTTAGGTAGAGTCCAGTTTACAAATTACTTATTCGTAATGAATCTTTAGGTCGGTATTAAATACCTAAGTATTTTGTCACCGGTATTTTATTGTATCTGTACTCACTGTACTCAGTAACGAAAAGTACTCACAGGATCCACGTCTAAAATAAACCACCCACACCCATACTAGACTATAGAGGTGAAGCGTAATGTATATACTAGAACAAATATTTGGAACTAGTGATGCCATACCGCGATAAAAAATTCGAGTCAATGGGTAGAGAATTTCGAAAAAAAATTCCTACATTGTGCTTTTCGGAAAAAATTGACAATAATTGAGAATTTTTTCGCTGAGTTCGGTAGATTTTTATAAATTTCGGTGCATTTTCAAAATTTCGGTGGATTTTCGGAAAATTTCGGTTGATTTTCATAAATTTCGGTAGATTTTCTGCGAATATCGGTAGATTTTTGCCGAAATCGGTAGATCTACCAAAAATTTATGATATTTGATACATTCGTACTTAGTATTTGTTCATAAGTATCGCGCGTTTTTGTGAGTGTTCGGCGTCTTGCGAGTATTGCGCGTCCCGTATACGCAACCGCCCCCCCCCCCTATGGATTCGAAAAAATATTGTGGGGAACCAAGCACTGAGTGAGCAATACCCCACACAAATCAAATCCAATCTGAAATCTAGGGAAATTAGGGAAATAAAAATTTTGGGCATACCATTACTGGTAAGTAGGTACAAATACGATATACTAGGGACAAGGTATTTAGAATAAGTATTTATTCTCACTTGTACTAGTTGTTCCAAGTATGAAGACGAGCTAGTACGACTCTTTTTAAAGATAATCTAGCTATTTTTTAATACAATCGTGGTAATTAATTTTCATAGGCACCCCCCGCTCTAATAATGTACAAATAATGTTGCCCTGAAATTCTCCAGCAACACCTTACTTCGAAATTCGCTTTGAAAATTTGGAAAATCTCCTATGTGGAGTTAATATTTAAAAAACATATATTTAAAAATCGGTTCCTGGCAGGGGCCCCTCACTCCGAAGTTCTAGGCCGGAACCTCTCGGACCAAGTGGAAGACCGAGACAATGTGTTACTTCTATATCTGGCACTAAACATGTCACATTTATTATAAAAAACAACAGATTTGTAGTTTTGGTTCCAGTCCATTTTTTCTTTAATTTTGTTTGTTCACCCATGTCCCATTTAGATGAGGTGAGCCATACAGCATGGTAAAGGAAAAGGTAAGGTTTTTTTATTTTTATTATGTGAATACCGCTCAAGAGTCCCAACTGCTCCCAATCGCCTGGAGCCAGTTGATCGATTCAGCATTACTCATACAACAATAATACAAAGTGTTTGACGCTTAACATATTTTTCTATAAAATTCTTTAGCTACCCTACAAACTCATTCTGATATTGTATCCTACCCAAAACTATCTCACAGCAGATAAATAACCGATGTTTGTGGCCCATACTTCGAACGCAAATGTTAACTCTATTTAAATACCTCAATGCTTTCTATTAAGATAGATAGTTTGTATATGTTTAGATAGTTATGCTAGGCACAGTTAATTCCTTATATTCTAAATAAAAAATGCTATTTAAAATATAATATATATATGATTTATAATTAGGTATGTAGGTATTTAAGTACCCGCATACGCACTTACAGTTTTTTTGATCAAATAAACAAATCCACGAATATGGAATAAGAGTTGTCAGAAGTCATGACATCTGAAGTTTGGTTTACAGAGATAATTACGTAACTGGCCAGAGTCGCGACACTGGACGTAGTTGTGACTCTTGACAATATATAAGCTTATTTTTTTTTAAAGTTAGTGTAGTTTACATAAAAATAAATAAAATTAATATTTTTTTATTTGAGCGAAGATTATTGAGAAAAAAATACAATAAGAATCAAATAAACTTCAAACATTTTTCATCCCACACTATCCCTCCACATTTATTAACAAAATTCAGCATCTGAAATACAAGGGATGAATTAACAGCAAAGAATAATTATGTAACTCAATAGGTAGTCTTTATTAAGACATTAAAATTACATAAAATAATAAATTACAATTCATAATCATAATAATAAAATACGCCACACTTGAAACAATGACCCAGATTTTTTCAATATACCACAGAAGAGTACCAACTGCAAGAGCCAGTAAGGACTACAGCAGTTAGAAATACCCAAACTTAAGCCATGTAATTAAGAATGTTCCCGACATTCAAGACAATAACATGTCAAAAATTATTATTATTAATAATTTTGTGTAAATCCAAATATTTAATTATTTATTGTTTTTATCTGAATACAGTGCAAGGAGAGTTTCATCAATCTTGTCACCGATTCCCTGCTGCATTATGTGGAGACTCTCTTCAGGACTGCTGGAGGTGTCCTCCCCGTCAGACATTGGGGTGTCCTCATGCGTCAGGTCCTGGGGGATGTCCTCGAAGGGAGTCTTGGCCCGTCCAGCGCTGCGGGGGATTTGCGGTAGAGGGAAGGAAGCTGAAATTATATATATTAACCTCTAAGGGTGCGTATAAACAGGACTAATTTTCCGCGAGCTGAGACACAAATTACGGAAAAGGAACAAGTGGCGTTTTACGCCATTTGCGGTTGCTTTTTTCCTTTCCCATAATTCGCGTCCTGTAGATATTTTGTCCTGTAGCATAATATTATGTTACATGTAGCGTCTGTTTTAATATACCTATATCAAAGTGGCGCGCTTCATCTATTGTAATTGTCATACTTTACGATAAAGCCTATGTCTACAGTTAACTGAGGGCTTGCTGTAGAAACAATCTTTAAAATACAAAATAAATAGCAGTAATCATTCAATATGGTTCAGCAGCTAAATGAATGAGACCCCAATAATCAGTGAAAATATATGTTTAGACGGGACCTTATACAAGGTGGCGCAAAAGTTCTCACTTGATTACCTAAGGCAGTAATTTTGTAAATAAAAATAATTGGTTCTGTTCCTTACGCTGAGGAGTATAGCGATTCGTGGTTTGTCAACGTGTAACATGCTTCTGTTTACTTCACAGATATCAAAGATGTGATGACATAATACTCATTTGCAAAAATGAGAGCATTTTCCGATGGGGTGGTGACTTTTGCGCCACCTTGTATTGCGATGAGTTGATCATGAGCGAGCCACACAATTGAGCTAGATCGTTTTGATGGTCCGTATTCGTACCACTCCCAGTAAACTGCATCATGGCTCAATTGAACGGTTATCCTTTTTTATCAGGAGATATTTTAGAAAAATAGCGTCATTAAAATTATCGAAGTATTAATCGTTATTACATACTCAGAGACTTGAGCGGCGTCTGTCAGTCCAATATCTGGCCTTGGACGTATGTACCTACACTTACTAACTTCCTAGCATATTATTTAACTCGTGTTACGAGGCGGCGTACCGGTATCAATAGTGGTACGATCATTCATAAGCTGGGAGCTGGGAGCCGTAGGGGAGCTGTATCGGGCGAGTCGTATCGTGTGAGCACATTATTCTCATAGCTCAAATGCTCTTAGCTCACGGCTCCCATTCAAACGAGCCGTCATTGAATTGAGTCAACTCTTTAAGCTGTACAAAAATATAGAGCTGGTACCGTGGTTCCCACTCTTAATAATATGAGTCATAACTCTTTGCTACTACTTGTTCCGGGGAATTAATCCTAAATATATTATTATGCATCTCACCTATAACTCCTTGAAGATGAAACTCTGTTTCCTTCTTTCCTTCTGCCTTCTCTTCATTCGCAGCCTTTCTATTCTTAGCCAAAGACCAAACTGGTGGAGGGACATTATATGCATCCTTCCTCACAATAGGTTCCAACAATCCTCTCCGGCTAGCTCTGACGCTAGCCCCTACCAAGAACGGGTTATTAACATCTTTAATATAATTTGGATCATCCTTGTAACAATAATCCTCTTCGTTCTTAATCTGATTATCTATGGAAAACACGGAACCATTATTTGCCATATCACTATTTGATTTATTCATATCTATGGTTGAATTTGATCTGGGGTCAGTTGTGTCAACGCCTCCATTTTGTTTATGATCTGTCATTATTTTTGGAGGGATAAATCGATTTTCCAAGCTATCGGATCGGTTGTCATCTGTCAGAGGTTTTTGACCAGCGTTGTCTATGCTCTCGTTACTGTGTTGAGTGGAGACTGATAGTTTTTGGTTAGTGTTGTTTATGGTTAAAGAGTCAGGGATATTGCCACTAATGTAGCTGATCAGGGTGCTGTTGGAGTTAGGGGTGATAGGACTCTGCATAGGTGACATTGTGTGCAGGGGAGGAGCAGACGCCATGTAGTGGTTGACTCCATTCATCAATTCTTCTGTCCTTCTGAAAGATTAACAATAAAGAATATTACAATCGAAGAGATGACAATGAAACGGTTATGTTAAATTTAAATGCAGAATAAAGAGATTGAAAACATATACAGTGACCAAGAGTAAGGTAACCCAAGAATCTTAGAAAACGCTGTAGGTGGTTAACCGGCAGTTTACCCGGTGTGAATGAGGTGAAAAATTGTTACACCAGCTATGATGCGGGTAGGAGATACCCGAAACTCTGAAGCTGAATTTTTGATATTATAATTGTGTATTAAGTACTTTTTTATTTGGGATATTAATAAAAGTATCCATTCAACAAGATGGGTAAATAAAATACTATGTCTAAGATTGAAAAGCGTTTTTTTAATTGAAGTAACAAAGTGTCTTACATAACTATAGTATTTTCTAATTATAAAAATAGAAATCTAAAAATAATAAAAGAATATTATAAATAACTTTCACTATAAAAAATATAGCACCAACTACGAGGTTGGGTGTGGTGTACCCTAGCCACCTTTGCGTACATGTATCTCCCGCTGTCCGCGGCACGACACTAAACTAGACATTGCACCTCGCCCCTCACTCCCTTACCTCTAGCTACTGTGACGATGGGATTTGCATGGCTATAATAACATAATAATTTGCATTTAAAAACTTCTCGGGTATGATATACCCGACCTCACTCACGCCAGGTTAGTATCCTGTTTTGAATGTGTGGCGTTTACGTCACATTGCGCTCCCCCCACCTTAAATTGTCTGTATAAACACTAACCAGTAACCACTAGCAACCTCAGTCAATAAATGAACTAGTTCCTCAACAGACGTGTTGTCAATATTTCTTCCCATTGTGTATTGACCTAACACTAAAGTGGTAACCCCGACGCTATTAGGAACAATGGGGAGTAATATTGACGACACGTTCAGGAGCTAGTTCATTTATTAACTAAGTTTGCTAGTGGTTACGGTTAGTACTTGTACAGACATGTTTAGGTGTGGGGAGGAAGACGTGACGTAACCACCACATATGCCTAACTCATCCAGAATGTATAGATTGGTGATTATCTCTTGAAGATCTCGTACAATTCGATTAATTGAGTTTAAACTTGCATGATCATAAACTTAGATTAACTGCCGAGAAACTATATAATAGTATGCAAAATTCAGACCTGGTAAGGGGTATGATGACAGATTGCTGCGGGTTGTAGATGTGGTGGGAGAAGTGGTCAACAGTAGAGTTACCGGCCACCATGCCTACAACCTCCATCACACCGATCTGCGTGGTGCGCACATGGTAAGGGAAGTTCTTGTTCGCAAACGTGGGCAATGTCAGCAGCTGAAACAGACCACACAGTGCATGTCTTAATATTTTTTTTTATTTTACCTGTATTGTTTTTTTATTTATTCAACACTATTCCTGTATTGTTTTTATTATTGTTTATTTTTTATTTATTTTGATCATACTAAATCGTGTGAGTTTGGACTTTATATCAATCATTAAATCTGCATAAATATTCATTCTAGGCACGAGAGATTGCAGATTTTCCATATTGTTAGAAATATGCACAACATCATCAACGTAACATGCTTTCTGATTACTCATTTCCGCACCTAGGCCTACACCTTTCAGTTCTTGCATACCGCTATCCATGTATTGATTGAATAATCAAGGCGACATTACATAACCTTGCTTAGAACATTTTGTGATATCAAACCACCCCGAAAAATTATAGTTAACTCTTAGGACAGATTGTTTCACAAGTTAATATTCAAGTTCTGTGAAAGTCTTATTCAAGTTCTGTTACTATCCAAGTACTGTGAAACAACAGGCCCACGATGAAGCATAATAACAACATGAATAGAAATGTCACAGAACTTGAATTTTAACTTTGAAATCTGAAAAACTATTCAAATTTTGTAAAACAATCGGTCCTAACACAAGCAATCCTTCACTCGTACATACGCGATTGCCTGCAAAGCGATGTGATTATTGCTCACCAGGAAAGAGACATGCCCTGCAAAGGCGATAAACAGTAGCACGGCCGTAACAACACTCTCGCGCACCCACTTGTCGATGTAGTTGTTGGCCGCAAGAATGAACAGGGGTCCGGCGTGGAACCACAGCGAGCCCATCAGGCTGAAGGGATAGTAGAATACGCCCTGCAATCAATTAATTATATTCTTTAAACAATGAACCCCACTCTTCTCTTCACTCGCCTTTGGAAGATGTATTGGTAATTTGTTAATTCGTTGAAATCTCATGTGAGGTCACCCCAAGTGTCACTCCAACAGGAGTGACCGGGTTCATGGGGTGAGGTTTACCAAGGCCTTTGCAGCGAATGCGCTTGCCCAACAGCTACGAGGCGGATCGGATCAGAGAGGCTGGTTGAGAGAGACCCTTTGACTTCACAAGCTGGATGCACTCAACTCATCGCCTTGCACCGCAGTGGGAGGGATGGATTCATAGGTCCGTCACTCTTGAACACAGATTCCTACCCATCCCTCAAGGCTTTTTCCTTTCCAGAACTCCCTCTCCTTTCTTCAAAAGTTCACAGCGTCTTCGAAATCTTCTGTCTCATGGTTCCAAGCTATTCCTCGGCCTGTTTCCAATATTCTAGGCCACGCACACATATGCTCATGTGTGTGCGTGATTGCCACCGAAAGTTGACAGGATGCATTGTCATCGACAATAAGTCGATCGGATATCGAGAAGTGGGTTAATTTCCACTTCAAAGATCCCACTGATTAATTTACGAAAACAAAAGTGAAATGTAAATAGATATACTTAAAAAAAACATAATATCAAAATAACCGAATTAATGAGATACTAATAATAAAAAAATACTACAATACAAAATGACAAGTCCAAGTTGGCAAAGTCGGATGCGATGTCACGGTGATGTAGTGATTTCTTACCTTCTCAGGGTACTTTTTAATGGTGAAAATGATGGAGTAGATGAACATGAACCAGGCCACCACCCTCAGGACTATCAGTCCGTAGCCAGCCGGGCTCTCGTATAGGTAGAGAACTTCTCCAGGGTCGAACTCCTGCGAAAAAAATAATAAGTGAGGTTATATTGGATTGGGCTCAAAACATAGATGGATTAGAATGAGTAACACAATTTACTCAATTTGAATTTACTCTCTCATTTTCCAGAATCCTACTCTATTTAGTTGTTAGTAAGTGAGAGTTGCACTGTTTTGAAGTTTTTTCAACATTTGATATTACAAACTTCCTATCACAACTGTCTGGTGCCAGTGAGACTTTGACATCCCCAATTGGGGTATGTTGTGCGGCTTTAGGAAGTGGGGAGAGGAAGAAGATGTGGAAGAAGAAGGTGGGGAAGTACCTGGCTATTCGGGTCTGGTCACCAAACACGGCTAAAACCATTTCAACCAAAGTTTCGATTCCGAATGGTGATTGTTGACGCAACTATTAATCTTCTTTTAACATTGTCCTCACATTATCCCAACCTATTTTTACCTACAAGTACCTATCACTATCTGACTTTACCTACGTGTTTGTGTGACATTTTACAACAGTAAAACTGACTGTCAAAGCAGTTTATTGGTGGAGCCTGTTTTATGAACATTTATTTGTGATCAGTGCTGTTATTGATATCAACTCAGGGTAGAAGGCCTGTGCAGTGAACATATTCGGTTCCCTCAGTGTGTTTCGAAACCAACCATCAACTTCTTTGAAGAATATCAAAGGGGTAAGTCGTATTCCTTCCTTACTCCATGTTCACCATCTTCAACCATAGTTGTGTCAACTTCAAAGTTCACAGTTAATATTTTACAGTCCACTCTCGATTCGCCTATTGCGATCACAGTGGTCGATACTAAAAGTATCTGCCACTTTGTTATTTACATATCTATGTATATTTATGTATAAAGAAGAGTATTTGTGGGTTTATTTTTGTACAAATCTACAGTTTTTTTCACACTCGATCATAAAAACAAGAGGAAGTTAAGTTAAGTCAAGATAATTTTGAAAACTAACCCCACTACCTTTGTTACACCCCTCAACGCAGAATAAAGGCCGGGCAACACTGTGTGCTTCAGCTATCATAAATAAAGGTCAGATGAAGAAATGAGTCGTGGAGATTTAAAAAATGCTGAAAAAATTATCTGGAACAGTTTGCATATGATAGGAATGAACATTTTACGCTAAATATCCAAACAATAAATCATTGATATTTTGGTATTCAGCGGAAAATACTTTTTGTGAATGTGGAAATAGCAAAAATTTCCAGAGCTGGTTTTGCAACTCTACCACTCAAATATTTTCTTTTAAAAAATATTATTTGTAGGACTGGAATTGTGCTACAGATGGCTGAAAAGCGATTAAATTTTTGTTTGCCAAATTTTAACCTCTAAGACAATGAGTTTTTGGGAGAAGAAAGTTTTCAAAAGAGTGAGTTTTTTAACCTCAAAATTCGCATATTTTAAAATTGTATTCATAGTATGCATATAATAAAGAATATAATATAGTACGGATAAAATAATCGTATGTATTATATAAAAATTAAACTTTGTTAAAAAAATTCATCTGTGAAAACAAGTTTTTTCAAATACATCTATTTTCAAATGTCTTTTAAAACTAAAAAAAAAGGAAAATGAAAACATAATTTTTTTTTGGTTTGACTGAGGATTCAACCTTTCTACCAATGAACTGGAGTCAACAACTCTATGAACCGAGCCAAATCTTCATTGTTTATGTGCCCATTTGCAACATTTCCCCTTGTATTAACTTAGTGGAATATGTTATGTGTTGTAATTGGACATGGTACGTTAGTAAATAAATAAATGTGTACACGTGATTGCCACCAAAAGTTGATAGACTACATCTGCCGAGTTTCAGTTCGATCGGATGTTGGGAAGTGGGTTAATTTCCACTTTATACATTTACGAAAACAAAAGTAACATTCAAATAGATGCATTAAAAAAATAATCAAATTAATTAGATATTACATAATAATAAAAAAAATATGTTGAGCACCTAACAAGAATTGTTGAGTTGGGTATAAGTTAGCAAAGCACTCACCTGAGCCTGGTAAATGAAGAGCGCGATGTAGGTGATGAAATAGCAGCACATGAAGATGGTCAGCTTCACGGTGAATCCGACCTTGAGGCGTGCGCGGGTGATGGTGTACCCCTTGGCCATCAGCACCAGCAGCAGGAGATATGTCATCTCCGATAGGCCGCATAGCAGCTGACCTGCAAATTATGTCAAACTCAGCGGTAAAATTATTTGCTGGCCTGCAAGTTACAAAACTCATCAGAAAAATATTTGTTGGCCTTTAAGTTACATCAAACTCAGCAGACAAACTATTTGCTGGCCTGCAGGTTACATCAAACTCAGTGGACAAACTATTTATTTTACAGATTGGGATGAAGTGGCTTGGATATGTACTATGAATGCCAGAAAAGCGATGTCCTCGCAAAATTCTGGCGGATATTCCAGAGTGAAGACATTCAGTTGGCTGCCCAGAATAAGCTGGGGAAAACAACTGCAGAGATGATGTGAGGAGAGGCTAGAACTGCAATGGACAGAGTTCACTGAAGCAGCTCAGGAACTGGGGCATGGAGGCACCTTCTCCATGTGATTTTGATGTTTTTCATCCTAATCTTATATGAATTAGGATTATGAATTTAGTTTCAATTTACCGAGTGTTTTAGAACTATTTCCTCCAATTCCGTTGACTGCATACTTCACATATGATAGGCCTTGCATGAAGACACCAATCTGTAGAAAAATTATTATTTAATTAAATTATTTTTGAATCGTCTACCTAGCACCTAATCTAAATGTACATATGAACGAAGATGTTTTTAAAGGTATGATTCCGAAGTCAGTGGCAGACTGCAAACTACAGCGGCAAACTGCAGACCTAATACTAAATGTTATTATTATAATGTCTTGTATTAAGTTTGCAGTTTGGAGTTTGCCGCCGACCTTGGAACAGCACCTTTAGGGGCATTCCAAATTAAAATCAAATTCAAACATGTAGTGGTACGCCACTACTCGAGTCGGACATTATCAAGCACTACTTAGTACACAGTACCAAGCGATAAGGTACCTAGGCCGTCATAGAACATACTGGAAATTTTGGCTGTTGCTCAGCGTTATGGGTGGCAATGTTTGTAGCCATAGCAACTAGAATGTTCGGGAACGTTCTTAGATGCAACTTGAATCATATTGGTACCTTATATAAGAGACAGCGGGAAGGTACGCAGTCAGTCTACTATGCGCTGCATTTTAACGCTCTAATCAAAATAACTTACTCCTTTCGCGCCGCGATTAATTAAATAATCCTTGCTGTATTAAATCTATTATAAAATATTACATGGTTTACTTTCACTACCGAACACATCTTCAACATTCGCAACAAACATATTTGTTCATTTGTTAAGCATATTCTGTCAGTGTCTTCTAAGTATATCTTAGCAGATACTTTGTGATACGACGTTATGATCTTAATATATAAAAATTTAGCTTGCGTATGTTTGTGCTCGCAAAGTGCCAGAAGTATTTTGACAGTGGTTTGAATGGTAGTAGAAGTCGGGGAGGCCCGCGGAATACTTCAACCTATATGTAAAAATTAATTGTGAACTTTGAAGTTGACACAACTATGGTAGGAGATGGTGAATATGGAGTAAGGAAGGAATCCAACTTACCCCTTTGATGTTCTTCAAAGATGTTGATGGTTGGTTTCTCTCTAGGAGATATGATTTATTTTATGCACAAGCTTCCATAACATCCAGGTTGGATACGAAAGACACTGAGGGAACCGAATATATTCACTACACAGGCTTCTACCCTGAGTTGATATCAATAACAGCACTGATAATAAAGAGATGTTCATCAAACAGGCTTCATCAATAAACTGGTTTGACAGTTACATTTATTGTTGTAAAATGTCCCACAAACGTGGGTATAGTCGGATAATGACAAGTACTTGTAGGTAGAATAGGATGGGAAAAATTGCAAGGACAATGTTAAAGGAAGATAGTTGCGTCAACACATACGAACATAGACTTTTATGTATTATAGATTTAGAAAATCTTTTTTGAATTTTGTAAATCTATCAAAACGTAATCATATAAATTAAACAATTTGTTGTGTATATGTACCTGCTGTAGCCCAACAGAGAAAAGGAAAAGCTTGTAGGTGGTGTGAAGCAGCTGTCGTGACTTCAGCTCCACAGAGCACACCACCAGGGCGATACTGACAAGCAGGTAAGCAAACGAGAACGCTATCAGGATAGGCAGGACATCTGTGGATAAAAATTTTAACATTTTATTTAGTTCAGCATTTGAACAGTCCTTTATACTTTGCAACGCCGAGCTCCCACGACCTCTGTCGTGTGCCAATTTTATTAACTACAAACATTACAAATGTGCCTATCGGCAACGGCGGCATTCAGTGGGTTCAAATTTTTCGTGGCTGATAGGTACTTTCGGCACACAAAGAGTTAAAATGATTTTAATGTAGAAAACAACTAAAATTCTTCCAAGTTGATATTAGTCAGGTACTTACAGAACTCATCAGCAGAGAAGTGTTCGTGCCAGTACTCTCCCGGGGGGCCGTTGGTCATCAGGAACCTGTACTTCACGTCCAAACCCTGGAAACAATAATACACATCATACTCTCAGTTCAGTGATATATTGACCTATTCAAATGCCTTTAATTACTGTGATGTAAAATCGGACAGACAATATCCGTGACATTATCTAGGTTGCAAATAAATTCGTGTAGAACTTTCCAATCATTCATAAAGCTGGCAGCCCTTAGAAATATGGGAATTAATTGAAGATTACTGGTAGAATACAGTCACCGCCATCTTTATCAATACAGGCCGTGCTGTAGAAAATGAATTGACAGTTAAAGAGAACCGTTTTCGGACTTTTGCACTAGGTTAGTATAGTATATATTATAGTAGTATAGTTAGTATAGGTTCGTAGCAGGGATTAGTGTCAAACCTTGCTAAACCTAGTGCAAAAGTCCGAAAACAGATATTTTTACCTTTCAGTACATTTTATACATCAAGGCCTGTAGAGTATGGTATCATAGCATGGGGAGGAGCAAACGCTGCCGCCATTGATCCAATCTCCAAAGCTCAGAAACTTATTATAAAGATTATCCTCAAACATATATCTATTATTTATGGAAATTCTAAAATTACAATTGTAAATGTTCTCCAAAATGCCCTGGAAAGAATCTCAGACTTCTGATGTCCCGAAAGAAACCATTCATCTGTTCTGAATGCAATTACTAATGTTATCCAAATTGACCCTGGTAATAAATTACATCTTTGCGATTCTTTCAAGGATAAAGAAACCATCCTGTCACTTTGAATGCAATCAACAATGTTCTCAAAATTTGTTATGACAGCATCGCCATTCCATTGTAAGAATATTATGTACTAAACACAATTTGGCTGTCCTAAACGGGAATCCTTCCCATTTGGACAGATAAAGGTTCATTTTGTTTTGTATTGTTTGTAATTTATATATATATATATAAATATAAAATAAATAAAAAGAAAAACTACCGATCACAAGCAGCTCAGATGAAATCTTTAGGAAAATCTGTGTTATGGACATTAGGCAACTTTATGCCAAAAACATACTAGCATACCTCTTCAAACACAAAACTACTTTTGACAATGTCCAAACTGCTCGTGATACTAGAACCAAAGGACATACATAATCTCTTACTTATCTCTTTTGCTAAAACAACTTTTAGCCAAAGAAATTTTAGATATTTTGCAACAAGACTATACAATGCTCTTCCACTAGCCATTAGACTGAACACAATTTTTTCTAAGACAGATCTAATATCAAAAAATTTATAAAAACCCCTTTATAAGTACGTACTCCAAGTAGATGCTGATTGACCTCTGTCATTTAATGTAATGAAATATTGTTATTTATGTTATCTTACTGCTTATATTAACTTCCATTTATTATTTCATTAACTATTTTATCTTAACTTTTCCATATACATTTATAATATTGATATCCCTGTAGGATAACCTACACTTCATATTATGTCTTCACGGTTTAAAATGTATACAACTTTATATTTTAGTTATAGTTATGCATGTATCAAATAATATGTAAATACTCATTTATGTATCCAATACGTCGGTCTCGAGACAGGTATATCCTAGTGAGACAGATATCGAAAAACACCTGTAAAACATCTTTATATTGATAAAAAAAAAAAAAATTATTAAATATGGCGGTCGTACAGTCCATGATAGCTTTTTGTTTGACAAACTCCAACAGATTGGAGGGCTTTGACGCAGAGAATGGACGGTTTCTTCGAGAGGGTTTCCTCTTGGGGGTACGAAGTAGGAACCTAATACTTAGAGCAACTTTCTGAAAAATATTACCTAAAACAAAAGAAGAAGAGACAGTAGAACAAATCACAGGACAGTCTCTCTAAGTAACAAGAATTACTTCTCTCTTCGTCAATTTTAAGTCACAAATGTCCAATACACGCTGGCAGACAAAAACAATTCAACAAAAAACAATCTCATGTTGAAGAATGTGATATAATTGGGAAATCAAGCTGAGTATGAAGGTACGTACATAATATTACATATTTATTTTATAATATTAACTAGTGCAGATCCGTGAAAATCACGGAATAGTCTCAATTCTCGAAAAATCAATTCCAATTTTTAAAAATGTCAATAAAATAAGTATTTGTTATAAATATTACATTTTATAGGTAGGTACTTTATCGCTTGTCTGAATTCTTCAAACAATTTAAAAAATGATTCTTACTCAAAGCAAATTTGAGTTCATTGAACAAGATTTCACACAGGAAAAACTAACACACATCACAGACAACCGAAATTAGTATGTTCGATTGTAACGAATGTGAGACTTTTTGTCTTTGTATGAGAGAGACAGCATGAAAGAGGGACAACGATGTAAAGGCGGGTCTCCTGCGACGCGTTTCCATAAACAATATTTGGTTAAATGTTTATGGAAACGAGTTGCAGGAGACCCGCCTTAAGAATGTGCAAGGTTGTCCTGTGTCTCTTCACCATCACCTGCCATCCGAGATAATACATTGTGTTAATTACAGTTTATTGACTATTATTCCGCCATCCCAACATTACAGTAATTTGAAAAATCTTACTTTGTTTTCTCCACAATTACTTATAGCTATGAACCACCATCTTTCTCTGACAGAGCGAAATCGCCTCGCATTATGACAAGTGACTATGAGCCGACCCGAGTTGCTGGGCGAAAATGACCCCTTGGGCCTGGGAGGGGAAGGGTCGAATTTCCTCGTTTTGGTTCTGTCGTAAAGCTGTTCTAGGGCACTCCTTTTTATTATGTCTCCCTCCTAAATCAAACAAAAATTTATAGGTTAAGTATTATTTTAGTTATTTTTACATTTTGTTAGGTACTTTAATTTTAAATTGATTCAAAACTGACATAAAAGATATTGATGAAAATAATAAGATATCTATCTATACAGGGTGTATCGGCACTAACCCGACAAACTTTATCCAGCTATTCCTTAGCACATTTGGAGTAAAAAATGTTATGGGCACTTTGCTGTCCGGTAGCATTTTTTTTTCAATTAAAAACAAAAAATTAAAAATTTCCACACTACATCACTGTCATTGGCATTGCTTTTCGTGTTCAACAGCTGTTATAAGCAAGTATGTCGAAAAGCGTCTTCGCTCTTTCGCACACACTAAATAAATAATAATAGTTAAAAATGAGACGAATGGTGCCGTGCCATTTCGTTGTGATTGTAAAAGTGCGCCAATATAGGTACACACGTACATTATTCAACGGAATTCGAATAAAATATTGCCAGATGGGTTTTCAAACTTTGACAAAGGATAAAACAGTGGTGACATGTGGTGAAAATATGAATAATAAATTTTTTATTAAAAAAAAACGTTACCGGACAGCAAAGTGCACATAAGATTTTTTACTCCAAATGTGCTAAGGAATAGCTGGTTAAAGTTTGTCGGGTACGTGCCGATACACCCTGTATAGTATAAATGAAAATGTAAATGTTCGTTTGTTCAAAATCTTAAATCTCCAAAAGTTCTTCACCTTGCTTTGAAACTTTCACACAATGTTGCATTCGAATGCGCCTGTGTTTTTATATACCTATATTATATAGATGTCATCTGTGACAGGTTTAAAAATGTTTAAAAACATGCTTTTTAAAAAAAACGGCACCATGTTGGACGTAAAAGCAAAACGTGCTATTGTTTCTTTATCTGCACAGACAGACTACGGGGTACAGCTAGTTATTTAAATATATCTACATGGAAAGCAATATTTTGTAAAACTAAATTTAGTAAAAATAATACAGGTATAGTACATTTGGACCCCATTACAGAACAGTACTCTTAGTATCCAGTGCGATAGGTGAGGGACTTGGAAATGGCTTTAGCCGTGTTTAATGACTAGAGGGGCGATTCCGGTTGTACTTAGAAAGAATTGACCTTAACCCTAAAATAAATAACTTTTTAGCTGTCACCTGAGAGAATTATTGTAGTATGTATGGTGCTAGAACTTGCTGTATTTGTATTGTGTATATGCAAACAATAATGTAACCCAACCAAACGCCTTGTCATTGATAGTTATTATGGTATGTATTGTGCTAAAACTTGCTGTATTTGTATTGTGTATATGCTAATAAAAATGTAACCTAAAATAATGTATTGCTGTATAGGAACCTATATTAAACATTTATAAGTAATCCATAGACAAAATGCGAGAAATAATTAACTAAAAAATCTGCCTCAACACAGGTTCGCCTAGTGAGGCAGGTTATGCACAACTTAAAATATAGTATATTATTCCATATACAGGGTGTATCGGCACGTACCCGACAAACTTTAACCAGCTATTCCTTAGCATATTAGGAGTAAAAAATCTTATGTGCACTTTGCTGTCCGGTAACGTTTTTTTTTAATAAAAAATTTACTATTCATATTTTCACCACATGTCACCACTGTTTTATCCTTTGTCAAAGTTTGAAAACCCATCTGGCAATATTTTATTCGAATTCCGTTGAATAATGCACGTGTGTACCTATATTGGCGCACTTTTACAATCACAACGAAATGGCACGGCACCATTCGTCTCATTTTTAACTATTATTATTTAGTGTGTGCGAAAGAGCGAAGACGCTTTTCGACATACTTGCTTATAACAGCTGTTGAACATGAAAAGCAATGCCAATGACAGTGATGTAGTGTGGAAATTTTTTATTTTTTTGTTTTTAATTGAAAAAAAAGTGCTACCGGACAGCAAAGTGCCCATAACATTTTTTACTCCAAATGTGCTAAGGAATAGCTGGTTAAAGTTTGTCGGGTTAGTGCCGATACACCCTTTATAGATATAAAACTCTTATATACATATTTACTCTTTCTTATATTAGAAACTGCTCTATTATTGTAACATTAGTTTTTCAACAATGTCACTGTTACTAGCTAACATATAGGTATTTTATTTACTAATGATATATTATATAGTCTGTAATTTTTTTTGATTAAATAAATAAATTTAAATTGGAATGCATGAAAAAGTCATTAATGTTTAGGTGAAGAACAATTCATTATGCTTAAGTAGAACCGGAATTGTTCACAAGATCTGATCTTTCCCATCTCCTTCCTTTCTCCACTCCATCCAGCATCACAACATTTCCCAATTGGGGATGCCATAGTCCCACTGGCTACGGACAGTTGAGAGGCTTGTGCGGCATTCACATGTTGCGAGAATTGTATTTAAAAAAGCTTATTTAAATAAATAAATATATGTATACATATAACCTGTATATCCGGCCCAAACATGAATTCTACATCTTCCAAATTCGCAGCGAGATTCGTATCATTGATATTTCCTTCCTTCTCGTGCGTATTCGCCGGTCCTTCCGTAAACCCCTCGATAATCTCCACATCGCTGTATGTGTCATTACCAACCGGCATATCTTCAGATATCAGCTCCAGACCGGGCGAAGTAACGCTGTCGGTCGACGAGGAGTCGAAGAAACTTTCCTCAGTTGATTTTAGGAACTGGTCGAAGTATCGCGGGTCTTGTGTCGTTGCGTTTGGGTCGATCGGGATCTTTGGTCTTTGAGTTGTGGTTTTGTTTTTGGTTTTTTGAGTCGGTTTCGGCGCAGGGCTGAAATAATTTAAAAAAAGGCACTCATTGAATAATTTTGAAAAACAGTTTTTATTTTAATTTCGCAATAGATTACAATAAAATCAATAGATTACAAATTTCAACTTTACCACTTGGTTTCATCAAAGTGTCAACAATATTCTTAATTAAAAATCTATTTTCTTATTAAAAAGAACAACAAATATATTATCTTATTTTTTAACGAGCCAATAATCGATATTTCAAAGCTTCATAGATCATGATGGAAATTTTGTTGTGAGCCGAAAATAGTAGCATTAATCAAGACATTTCAGACAGTATGAACTGCAAATTTCATGATGTCAAAGCACACCTTCAACGCAATTTTGTTGAGACAAACAAACAAATCTTCTGTTTCATAAAACTATAGTCTAAATTCTTGCTCTAGAATGAAACCAATGTCTTGATAGATGATTGGCACTCTTTTTCTTTCCATCAGAGGGTACATCATCGAGACAATCGTAGAATAGAATTAGCAAATAAGATTTGTAGAAAAGAATAGAATATTCATTTATTATAAAACATTTATATTTCTATACTTTTAATAATAACAACAAAAAAGTAGTTGTGCAAAGCTGCCACTACGAATAAGATTAAATATTTTACCTGACATTATTGACATCCTGGTCTATGTTCTTCAGGACACAGCCGGAGAATTCATTTTCAGGATACCAGTGCGAAAGTGGGATCATTTGGTTCTGCCCCGCCGTGTTCAGGATCCTCTCACGCTCGGCACAGCTCTGGAAATATTAGAATAATGCTGCAATATGTACATAAAGTGGGGTAATGTTTCGTTGACCTAAGGTAGGTGAGTCGATGATGTACAAACGACCTCTCTCTGGGACTACTATATGACTATACTGGCTTTCATCACTAAGAGATTAGGTTAAGTTAGTTTAGGCTTGGTAAGATTAGATTTAAGCTTAGCTTAGCTTCCTACTTTAAGCAACGTTTTGGACAGCGTTGTGGTGTCCATCATCAGGGCAGATGTATAGATTGTGGTGAAATGTATGTAGAAGTGATACCTAGTGCAAGCTTTAATCCTATTAACGTGGTTTTCTGCGTTTAGTCTTGGTGTAGCTGTCTAATACCGGATACCAAGAATTAATAAGCTCAGCCACGTCGTCTCTAATTTGTGAATTTCAATTGCCTCCGTAATTAGACGCGCTCGATGCATTTTGAGCTGTCCCAGTACTTTAGGCACAAATCCAAAGTAATGGCCGGTTTCAAGTAAGTGCTCCGAAAATGACGATTTGTCTGAATGGCTGAGTTTGCACGCTAGAAAACGTTCTGAAATCCTTTTGGAGATATTTCGTTCAGTCTGGCCTTCATACATATCAAACAGCTGAGTTTATAAACTCTGTCTCAAGAGGAAAATTGGTTTTTGCAAGCCATAATACTTTTGGCCGTGAAAATCTTAAATCATAGGTTAAGTTTGTTTAGGTAATGTTGGGTTATAAGTAGCTAGTTTTAGGATGATAATTTAAATGTATGTCTTACCAACTGGCTGTGATAGACGCTGGGCCACTGACTCTCCTCGTCGTAATACAGCAGCAGGTTGGGCAGTCCGATCTCTCGGTTAAATTCTATCTGGTATTCAAACTGTCCATCGTAAGAGAGGAAGCAGAATCTCGCTAAGAACGCCCAATTCTGAAATAAGTTAGGACGTCTTATGATAGTATAGTTTGATTCAATATTAGATATCATCACAGACATCATAATAAATAGAACTGCCTTAAAGATAAATTTGCCTGGAGACAACCACGTGACAACCTATTTTGGCACCAGCATGATTTGCAGATTTATTGAATAAATTACGACATCATTAGAATTTTGACTCCCGGCTTGTACACATCGAAACATTATGAGGAATAACTCGGCAATTACGGTTTCCTGTACATTCAAACTGTGTAAAGTGTAAATATATAAAAGGTAAAGTCAATAAACACAAATTCGTGTATACGAAAATGGCTGCACTTTTGTCACCACCCAGTGAGCCTTCCGGCTGGAATTTGCAATTTCATCCTGAGGGGCTACCCGAAGGAAAATGTTTTTAAACATCGGCCTCACACCTTGGATCAAGGATCGAATTCCGGAGGAAAATGCCGCTATACCGCCATAAGACCAAAAATTTCAGCAATCGCCTTCATCAATGTATCGCTGCTGGGGGCAACGATCTTCAGGACTTGATATATAAAATGATGAACTGAATAAAATAAAATAAACCCCATTTCTATAGATTGCGCCATTTTTTAAAAATATTCCTTCAAAACTGCACTGTCTGTTTTGCCGCACCGTTGTAAAAGTTCCAATTAAACAATTTTTTTTTTACAAAAACGTTTGTTAGTTCTTTCTTTGGCCGACTGCAAAGTTAAGATAATATTTGACGACGGATAATGAGGCATGTTGAATTCTTTTCGACAACAAACGCTGAATCTCAAAAAAAATTATATAAGCTAAAAATGGTACACTTTCACCCGTTATTATGAAAAATCCCTTTTACATAGTGCCTGCTTACTGTCAAACTTTGTCCAGCCCTAATATTGACCTTATTAGGAGCATAAGGCACTGACATAAATATAAATTGCAATAATATTGATGGTACTTACCTTAGTGGTTTTCAAGTGTCCCTCCACCCATTTAGGTGTTGCCGTAGGCAGTTGAAATAACAATAACAGTATTGCCATAACAACACCAATCACGTTGTAACTTATCACGGCCATTTTGTAATATGTATTACTTCACTTTTTCAAAATATTAAAAATTAATGTATTTGTCCACATTTTATGCGTGAAGAAAATCACTTTTAATGCTACATCTATAAAATTAAAGAAAGAAACACAGGTTTTAAATTTTGCTATATGTATTAAGTAAAGGTATATATTTATAGGTCCATTATAACCTTTCCCTCTTTCCCATAAATGACACTTGTATCAGAAAGAGAGGTTACAATGGAGCTCTCGGCACACAACCATAGGCAAAAAAGAACAGACACCAACTATATTTGCAAAGCAATATTCTTATTGTAGTATTTTTTACTGAATGTATAAAATTGAGTGATCACTTTTAATTTTTAAAAACTTTTAACCATCGGGAATCACCAACAGTCAAAGTTAATGCATAACAACATTATGTACCGGCATGTTTTTTATTGAGAAATTTGCTATGCAAAAACCGCAAAAATGTGTGATTGAACAGAACTTGGGTATCACAATAAAATTATAATCAATTTACGCAATGTGGATGAAAAGTGAATGGGTTATTTTGTATAATTATATTGTCAATTGTGGTTAATTTTCCGGATATGACAAACTCGGTGACGATTATTTATGGTAAAATTATAACAGTACATTGATATCAAAACTATTTAACCCATAGGAGCAGACAACAAACTTCAATAGATAATAAGGTATTTTTGTTAACACCAACATGTAGACAGTATCATACATGATAAAGCATTTTTTTTTTATTTTCGTCTATATCTAACCCAGTAGATTTAATATCCAAAGGCGAAGTTAATGTATAAGAATGATACTGCAATTGCAGCGCTTCGTACCGTGCATGGATATGATTCTTCAACACTGCAAATGCAGGGGTCTAATGCGTAGAATTGTTTGTTATGAACAGTTTGATAATGCCTTCCAAAGCTGTCATGGGAGATATTAAATAAGCCATAATAAGGTGACCAACCTCTATGTTGGTCAACTCATCAAATGGATAGAAAACGTAAAATTGCACTAGTCATAAAAATAAGAAAACCCTGTATCTCGGTCACTTTGTGACGCGCGACAAATGATACAAGATAACCCAATTGATAATATAGGGAAAGATTCATTGAAGTCATAGTATAGGAAGAAGCCGCACTTCGTGACTTTGAAACCTTTACTGGTACAAATGGTATCATATCCACCAAATTGTAAACAAAGGCATGAAAACACTAGGCTTCGTATTAAGAACAACTAAAAACTTTAACTCCATACAAGCCATTAAACTGTTATACATATCTCTAGTTAGAAGCATAATTGAATACAACTCAGTAGTTTGGTCTCCCTCTTACAAAATTCACATTGAGCGAATACAAAAAAAATTTCTATGTTTTATAAATTTTAAATTAAATATCCCACTAGAAGACTTACAATATCATTTCTTATTAAATACTCTAAAAATACACACATTGGAAGACAGGCGTAAAATAAACGACTTAACTTTTTTATTCAAGATTCTAAATTCTAAATTCGACTGTTGCGAACTTCTGCAACTCATAAACATAAGAATACCTACAATAACAACACGACAAAATACACTATTCCACTGCAACACACATAAGCGCAATTACATCACTCTCCAATACAACGTTTTCACACTATGGGAAACCAATACTTAGATGATGTCGATTTATTTAATATTAACTTTGCGAATTTTGTGGATTACGTAAAAGACTTATTTCAACACTATTTCTAAATGGAAGTTATATTTTTGTAAACCAGTCAAATCGCTGTATTTTTTAATTTATGTTCATGTTATTTTTAATTTTGTTTCTTACATATATTATTTTTTAATGTAATTTTATTTTTATTATATCTTTCTCATGTTTCAAAACTGTCTGTCATTAAAATTGTACCACCTACATGTAAAAGCCCTCTGGGCGTTAAATAAATACAATGCAGTTCCGCTGAGTTGTACAGGGTTGCAGCTTAGAGGGTGAAGATTGTAGCCATATTAAATAAACACCTTGTCGTTAACTCAATTATTATTAAGTTGCCAGGGTTCTCTCTCCCTCGGAAGACGTGACCTCACTAAACGCATCCGGAGCAGTTACAGTCGCTGCGCGTATTGACACACAAATGGGGCCTTGAAGACTCGGAACATCTGTGCTGAACCATGTTACTCCTGACTCCCGATTCCGTCGATTGACTGAACTGTCAAAATCCCACTTTTACTCCCACCAACTTTCCTCCACAATACAAAGAAGAGAAGTCTAATATTTTTGTTTTATTGTGTCCAAAGATATTAGAAGAACGAGATATGCTATGTTGGCCGCCGGACCGTAGCCGGAGTACTACCTAATTAGGGTACTTTGAACGGTATCGGGACGTGTACGCACAGAAATCTGTTCTATGTATTAGTGCGGATACCTTAGCGCAAGCGAAGATGTGCAGTAGTATTGGTGAACAAAACCGGCGACACTCGGCAAAACAATTCCACTCAGTACGAACTGCGCGTAGCACATCTCGTTCTTCTAATATCTTTGATTGTGTCATTAAGCACAGAAATCATTAGATTTATTTTATTTTTATAATAACGGTATGTTTTAAAAAACTAGAGCCGGAAAAAATCATTAATTCCTATCAATATTTATAAATCTGGTTCATGAAAACTTGTCTTTGATTGATTGTCAGCCTATTTTTAAAACTTATTATTTCACATGATTTTGGTTTTAATATTATTATAATTATATATTTTATTGCATTATTTGAGCAAAGCATTCATCAGACATGATTTATTTTTATAAATATTGTATATTTTAATGTAGAATTGATATTAAAACCTTTGAAATTGATCACTGAACCCAGTGGCTTTGAGCAAACTGTAACAGAGGGATGTTTTTATGTTATTTAGGGGTTGATGTATTCATGGTAACCATGACGACGTAGAATCAAAACAAATAATCTATTATGTGTAGACATCTTTCAGTAATGACATTGAAATCACTTAACATAACCATACATGGTATAGCGTTATGGACTACTTGTAAAGGTATGCAGAGAAGAGAACATTGCAATCCGGAATTTTTTTAATGTTTTTAAAAGGGTAAATGGTTTAGCTTTTCTTTAGTGACCAAATCTGAAGAGTTCGATACTTCCTAGCATTTCTCTTCTGCTTCCCTCCCCTTTGTTCAAAGAATATTTGAATAATTTCACAAAAAGTAAGGAAAAATTGAGCTTACTTTTAAGATACTATCAATACCGCCCTGGTGTAAGTTCACCATTCAGAATTGAAACTTTGCTTGAAGTGGCTTTAGCCGTGTTTGGTGACCATATTTGAATATCCAGGTACTCCCCCACCTTCCCCTTCCCATCTCCTTCCCTTCACCACTACCTCCAGAAGGTTGGAAGACATTGGGACTCTTGTGAGTCAACATAAAAAAAACTTTCATGTCCACCATTTGGGTTGCAATAGAAACTTTGTTCTGACCATCGGGGCTCTTGTATAGCATAGCATATAATAAAACAACTCTGTGAAATGAATATATAAATTTATTTTCACCTACATACATAGATGACCAATATAAAATTTTTAAAATTATTATACAAAAAAAAAACTTAATTATGAGACCAAATTCAGAAATTTTGAAAATATATTTTTATTTTACGTCGCCATTTTTTATTTTTTCCAATCTAAATATTTTCAAAATGTCTGAACTTCGGACAACTTTCTATAAAAATTTAATTCTATGAAATAATAAACACCGATACTCCATTTTCAAATGCAAAATAACCATAGAATCTACATTTAAAAATAATATACAAGACCATATATTTTTTAACTCTATGAAAAAAAATGTCATAGACAAAAATTTACGACAAACAAAAATCTTTATGCGTTATTTTGCATTTAAAGAGTTTTTCTAATATTAATTTAACTATAAGTAATAAAATAGGAAAAAAAACTGTCAAACTGACATAATATTTGACTATTATATAAATATATTTTAAACTATATTCAGTCACGAAATAGGAAATAATATATTTTTCAATGACTTATTGAGAATAAAAGCGGTGCAAGTCAATTTATAATTTTTGTAACTTTTTGGTTTCAAATAATTTAGATTTTAAATCCACTTGTACCGCTTTATTAGTACGTACTTAAATTTTCTAAAATATACATTTTTTCTTTCACAAGATAAAAAAATTATAATTTTGATCTAGTACTTATTATTTTTATTTTAAAAATACAAAAAGAAATAGTACTTAAATGTCTTTATTTTTATAATAAATTTGATGTTTGAAAATAATATTTTGTTCTTCGATAATAATTTCTGACAAGGAAGAAAAAAAAAACAGTCTTAAAAAAATTAAAATTAATTGTTCATGTTAGGATTTTATAATATACCAACTAGAACAAAAAAAATAAGTACCTATCTAACTTAAAAAAATATTAAAGATCTCTTTATTAAACATACATAAGTATGTATGTTTATGATATTTCTTAAAAGTACAATTAAAAAATACATTTAAAAAAAAAAAACTAAATATTGATAGTGAAAAACATTAATTTGTTAGGCCTAGGTGTTCGAACTCCCGTCACATTTTACGTAATCACCAATCGACATTCGTTGAAAAGGGTTCACGCAACTAGACCTAAATGTATTTAAAAAGAATTATGCATTTATTCCTTAAAAACTGAAATCATAATTTCACCATTTTGAAACTTCAGAATAAAATAAAAATTAATTTTACATAATTATATAATACAGTAAAGTATATTTCATGTGTTATGAAGTGGAATGTTGCAACCAAATTTCTAGAAAATAATCATTTCTGAATTTGGGCATTTTCATCAAAGTTTGTACATACATTGATTTTTTTTATGTCCTACAATTTTGATTGGATTTTTCATAGTTATGTAAAGGGTTTTCCAATAAGAGGTGTTATTTTGATATTCAATCGTAAAAGATCAATGGTTTCGTTGCTTGTGTGGCACGTAGCGCCGTCTTGTTGAAAGTAAACATTGTCCAGATCAATACCATCCAATTCCGGCCATAAAAAATCATTAATCATCTCTTGATAGCGATCCATTCACCGTAACTGTTGCTCCAGCCTCATTTTCGAAAAAGTAAGTTCCAATGACTCCGCCGGACCATAAACCGCACCAAACAGTAACACGTTGAGGATAGAGAGGCTTTTAAACAATAACTCTTGGGTTTACGAGCCCCAGATGCGACAATTTTACTTGTTGACGAAGCCACCGAGGTGGAAATGGGCCTCATCACTCAAGATGATTTGCATTTGATTTACTCAAGTGAATTTTAATAATTTCAATGCGTTGGTTGAAGCGTGTATCGTTCCATTTTTATTAATGGCATAGTTTCTACTTGTAAAATGTCAAAAAATGACAGCTTCAAAAGTGACATCTACTGAAATAGCGGGCTATTCAAAATAACACCTCTTATTGGAAAACCCTGTATTATTTAGATTAAAAGGTAGTAATATGTGTGGTGATTAATTTTTGGGGTATTAATGCCGTGTTGCACTACCTCCTTATTTAGCCAACGTGTCGGACAGCATTACAATGTCCATCATCAGGGCAGACGATGTAATGCTGTCCGAAACTTTTGATAAAGGAGGTTGCTCAACACGGCATAATACCCGAAAATGCACTATAATACTTTTGGCCGAGAAAATCTGAAATCATACAAAAGGTGGTGTGTTTTTACTATGTCCCATTTCGTAGTTAATTTTAGGTGTGAAAGATTAATTTGATGGTTTCTAAAATAGCTTAAATTTTGTTTTGATGGAAAATATGTACACAATTTTTAGGTTAATTTCGACCAACGTTGAAAAAAATCCGTTATTTCCATTTCGTGATTATGTATATTTATAAATTTTTTAAGGCCCTTTTTACGGGCTTTTACACAGGAATAATTAATAAAATTATAAACAATTGTATTACTATGGTACAGTATTTTTCCAAATTATTTTTTTTATACATAAATGATAATAATAATTGGATTATCTTTATAGCGCCGTTTTCGTGAGGAAATTACCCCAAGGGTACTTGAAGATGAAAGTGAAAATTTTCACTTAAGAAACCATATTATAAATCTCCAGTATTATTCTGGTCAATGAGAAGCACATACTATGGTAGTTAGTCCCAGAGTGAAAAAAAATCCCGACTTCTAGTAATCTGGTATTGGTGGAAATTTAAAAGTAACGTAATGGAAAGCATAAAAAAAGATGACATGTACAAACTTTGGCAAAAATGCCCATATACATTCATTGGTTGTCGGCGGCCACTTTGGTTACCATGGAAACAATTCGGACATTTTGGAAAGACAGTAAAAAAAAAAATGGCCTCTTTGGTTGCCATGCAGAGAAGGTGGTTAAATTCAGTCATTTTGGTTCATGGACCTAATAGGTCCATGTTTTGGTTACCGTGGAAACAAGATCACTACAGTCAGCCATTTCTTTACAATTGGATTAAGATTTTTAAAAGTAGCCATTTTTGTAACCATGGAAACTAGACTCTGCACATTTTCATTACCATGGAAACAGGATCATTAAAGTTAGCGATTTTGGTTACCATAGAAATGAGATGGTTAAAGTCAGCCATTTTGGTAACCATGGAGATAAGATGGTTACTGTTGGCTTTTTTGGTTATCACGGAAACGAGATAGTTAAAGTTTGCCATTTCGGTAGCCATGGAAACCTAACAGTTAAAGTCAGCCATTTTGGTTCTCAAGGAAAGAAGATCACTAAAGTTGCAATTTTGGTAACCATGGAAATAAGACAGTTGATGTTGGCCATTTTGGTTACCATGGAAACAAGAGAGTTTTAGTTTCCCATTTTGTAAATTGACCACCACAGAACCGATATATTGTTATTAACCTTTGTCTTTGAAATAAGATAATTCAAAATCGGACTTTTTAGCTACAATGTACAGTAACATTTCGCTTAACGTGTAAACATTTTATTTACCACGGAAATAAAACCACTAAACAAGAGTGGCGTTAATACGTACGATAGAGTCCTGCCGCCGAGAGCTCCGTTGCAATCTCTCCCTCTGCCACTGTTGACGAGAGAGAGGGAGAGATCACGATGGGGCTATCGGCGGTACGCCTTTGCTGGTACTACTGACATTCCTGGAGCGCTATGAGAGATCTACGGAAGAGTTCTTGCTGGGCGCGAGCATGTTTTATCTCAAGTTCTGCCATCTCCACAAGGCTAGAAGGAAATACAAATTATTATTCAAAAAATAAATTATAGGTTCCCTCACAGACATAGGAATTAATAGACGAGAAGATAATGGCGAGGAGTAAAATCAACTGTTGAAGAACGAAGGGAGTGAAGCTGACTGTGATTCGTCAATAAATCAATCTGACAGTAAATAAGCATCTCGCATTATAATATCACCATTTACTTCTTAAAAGTAAAATCTGCTTTTGAATGAATAGACATTTTTACATGGGAGCGCAAATTACTCGCCACGTTATGAACAAATTTGCGAAGTCCAAATTCGGCAAAAAAATTCGGTTCTATTTTCAGAGTCGAATATTTCGTTTAAGTATTTAGTTAAGACACTTTTATAAATGTTCATAATTTACTTCCCAGCAACCAACCAGCTTTGTGTTTCGCGTCCAGACGTTTCTCGATGTGATAGTATATTATGTTTCTACAACTGATCCATATTATACGATGTGAATATGCTTAAAATAATGCTTATATATGGAATGTAATACGACAATTGGGTTTATTCTCTTTTTCACATCTATTTTTACAAGTTTTCATAGCACAAGTCAACATTTTGCCGTGTTATTTCGTAAAATGAACCGATGATGCCTCGACCATAGTTCGCACAAGAATGATGACGTCACGTTTTCAAATTTCACTTGAGGCCATACGCGAGCACAGCCGGCTCCAATGGAACCGGTATGGGGAGTGGGGATAATACGCTTTTAATCACTTAGGGCAGGTCTACTAATATTCATATGTCTATGGGTTCCCTAATGAAAAGATTTCATGCTTAACCTCTGGTATGCCAGCGGAGCCCATCGGATACAGAAGATTTGAACCAGTTGTGCATCGGCTAATCCTTAGGTCCTTCTTCCACAGGGATACGAATGAAAACATGGTAAAAAATACCTCACTCGACCTAGTTTATAAACATGCATTTTTCAAAAATTCTCTTACCAATGTTTCGTGAGTGCACAATTTTTGTCTTTTATCAAACCTCATTTTACCTGTACTAATAAATGGTTAGTTTACCTTTTCCTGAAGGCCTGAACCCTCCGTGCGCGGAAGTCGAGGAGTTCTTCTCTTCCTCGAGCTGACATGGCCTCGAACCTGCTGCAGGCCGCCGTCTGGGCTTGCTCCGCCTGACAAATAAATAACGTTATATGTTATGTACCATTAAAAAAAACTTTTGTAAACTAGTTCCAGCGAGAGTTCCTACCGATGTCATTGACGTTCGTCGTCTTCCTACTCATGCGTCTTGTTTGAAAACGAAAAAGATAGAAGATACTAGAACGATGACGTCACATACATCCTCTCGCTGGGACTATTATACTGCGCAACGTGCTGTAGTGAAAAAAAGGCAACAAGACTTTTCTGTACACAATATAATTAATGTTTAGTTCGACCACTGAAAAGAAAAGCCGATAGAAGTGTGTAGTGTACAAGTCTGCAAGCCCGAAATAAGGGATATTTTATTTTACTTCTGAGATGAGTGAGATTTATCAAACATTTACAAATATCGAAAATCTTTCTTGAACAGATAAACAATTTCATTGAGTAAATCTGGTTTCCAAGAAACTGGTCATCTTATATAGAATTGGCAGATTCTTCAATAGTGAACAGCTGCTAACCCTGTACAAATTTGGGAGCCACCTCTGGACTGGAGCCCCACAATACTTGATAAACCTACTTGATTCCGTGCAAAGTCTGTCTGATTGCCGTTGCGGGCATGCTCAGTCTGTGGTACAGGTATTTTAACGGAGCCCTCTCTAAGGAGCATTAATTCACAGTTAATGTTCGCTTCATTGGAACAAGCTACAAGCAGTAAATCTGTTTTTCCTCTTTCATATAGTTGTTTCTTCGACATTGGCTCCTATGTGGAACAAGCTACCAGCAGTAAATCTGTTTTTCCTCTTTCATATAATTCGGGCCTCTTCGAGAACAGCATTAATAAATTCCTACTTTAACCCGGAGGCTGCCGTGCGCATCTATGTTTGATTCAAGATTCCGGGCCCTCGCTGCCGCGCGCAATCTTACGTGATTTTAATTTCATCTTGCGATATCTCGGAACTTTCTGTATAGATGGCGCAAAACTCAGGCTTAAAAAATAATTTGAACCTTTATCTAGCGACATCTCTACACAGATGTGACAAATGATTTTGTTTATATTATGAAAGACCTCGTCAAACTGAAGACTACAATATTTCCCCTCTCAGTGTTTGAATTCCCCGCGCGCGCGTAGTTGTGTTAGTGTATCACGTGGTTCCTTCTTATCTCGACGGTTCGCGAATACTTAGAATCTGCAACGAATCGTGGTTCTAACGTTATTATTTTAACAAATTTTTTATTAAGTGGTCATATTTTTAGTGCAAATAAGTTTTGTGGTAATCAACATGTTTTGTTTTTTTAAATGAAATAAGTTGTTATATCCGCCTTTCGAGTGAAAAAGTAATAATATACATTTTATTTTAATTATCTGTGTTTAGAAACTAATTATTGTGTTAATTTGTCGTTTTTCCTAATATTTTTTTTTGTGAAACACCATTACGTCTGCTTTCAAAAGAGGTTGTAAACATCAAAACAATCCAAGCCATACAGAGCCTGCCATGTTTGTGCGAATACAAAACTTAAACAAAGGCGCAGAAAAATGGCTCGATATGTGTTCCCAGTGTAATGCGGCATTGTGTATTCATTCTTGTTTTAAAGTCTACCATTCGAATAAAAACTATTAACATAAATAATACGATAAGAAACTGTAAATAAAAGTTTAATAAATAATTAAGTTTAAAACAATAATATAATCACAATTGTATCGTGAGAAATTTAATGGTGAGCCGTTGCAGATGTCCCACTTCGGAGACGTGAATACTGATATTACTATAGTATGTCTGTATGTGTTGGTGAGATTACTGATTTGATAATGGCGGCGGGTCGAAGTTTGTTGATGTTTCATAGATAGTTTTTATTCGTCAAATAATGCATCAATTCATAAAGATATCTTGTTTAGACTTTTCAAAAGTGTAACGTAAACAAGTTTTTTTTTGTTTTGGTAATAATTTACAATCTCTAAGTGCTGAGGATAATAAATAATGAGGCAATGTAAAATATTCTAAAAATCCTTGGCGTGGGAGTATCTGTCTTGTGTTTACTTCCGGGCAGCAAAAGGGTTAAACCCGCCTCACAATACTGCCTAACCGGGTGGCAAACATAGTTCCCCTGTCTTACTGTACGGATAGAGCGCGCTTGTGAGGTGTAACATAAAATAATTTTGCTGTTTAAATTGGCTTGACGGGTCAACGAGTCTCTCAAGGTTTTGTGTGAATTGGTGACAACAGTTTTCTTTATCAAATCAGTGGTAGAACACACTGCCATTTTATTTTTAAAATACAATAATATGTGAATTCAAATTACATACCTCTTGAACTTCCAAAGGCTAGCGATGAACAAGCAGACAAAATTAAATATACAGGTTAGTGTTTTTCCTTACATATTATTTAAATTGTTTTATTATAAGTTAAGTTGATATGATTCCGAATGAGAATTAGTCAGACTTACAGCATGGACATCCTTGTTCTTAGCTCTGGCCTTCTCCAGGCTGCGATTGGCAGCCTCGTATGTCTGAAGGCATCTGGAATATTTAAACAACATCAAGCGAACAAAATATATTTAGTATGCCAGGAGCAATTTTTAAGGTTAAAAATTCCATAAAATCATGGTGAGAAAAGTTTGGTGAGCAATGAGCAAATTCACGGTGGATTTCTTGACTTACTAATGGTTAAAACATGTAACAATAACATAAAACAAAATAGGAACTAAAACGATACTTTAAGGCGATGCACTACGTAGTAATGCAAAATCATGTGTTTTTGGTTTGAAAATTTGGTCGCCTAGAAATGTTTCAGATGCTTTAATTAAATACTGCGAGTAGATTACATCTTGGCCTTTGAAATAATCGAGTATTTTTTAGATAAGTTTTTTTATAAGCCCAGAAAAAAATAATGTATAAGGCCTATGAAAACTGCTTTAAAGTTCAAAATCTCCTACTTACGAACCCATTTTCGGTTATGGTTTTATTGTATAATGTGGCAAATTAAGTTATTTATAAAATGATCGAAAAACATTAAAATATTTGTGCCTGAACATCCACAGAATAAAATAAAAGGCACTTTTTGGCCATGTTTTTTTCTTGCATAAATCAAAACAGGTGGATGGTGTTATGCGGGAATTTAAGCCTTATCGCCATCTACGTAAGGTGTGTTATTGATAGCGGCTCGATTCAAAATATTACACGACGTAGTGCATCGCCTTAAGACACATCACTAAAGCTATATTACGTACGCTACTATAATTTTTAGGATTCAGCAAAGTGCAGTTATAGATTACACTTCTATAAATGGAGACAGTAAATATATCAATAGTACACCCAAGCTTGTTGCCCAGATCATGATTGTGTCCGTGTTGCAGAAAAATATTTTGTCTTGTGTTTAATAGTGGTGACAATGGCAGGGCTGTCAATTGATAATGAGTGCGTGATATAATGTGATGTTTTACCTCAATCTTCTGACGAGGAGACATTTAGCCGCATGAGAGTCTCGTTGGTAGTACCGGAAGGTGTCGGCAAGCTTCAAGTCTTGATCCGTCGCTACTCTGCCCTCGATTTTCTGTACGATTTAGTCAAATCATTAAACACTCAGAACATTAGAACGTCAAAAGACGTAAATATGATAATAGCAGTCAAGACATTAGAACGTCTTTTCACGTAAACACGCGAGATTTTACAAAAATTGATTTATTTCCATCACTAGTATACGGATTCCCATGATTTAAAAAACAGAGTATCGATAATGAATAACGCTACGCGTCTGTATTTAAGAATATCTATGGAACGTAGAGGTGCATTATCTAAGCCGATTGAAACTGTCAAGATGTTCGTTAATAATTTAATGCGTTTCTAAATAATTTATTAAATATATTTTAGTTTGGACGGTTAATATTTTGAGGTGACTAATAGTTTTTAAATATATTTTTTCAATATATAAAGTGTTATTTCTTTATACTACTCAGAAAAAAGTACATTTTTCAAGGCTTTGAAATAATGGTAAGCGATTTTTACATATTTTTGACGTTTTCATAAAATGTATATTTAGAAACGCAAATATTTACGTATAACAACACAATGCGATAGTGGATTTCATAATCTTTCCAAAACATTTTTTAGAATGAGGCTACGTTTCCCAAAACGTGAGTTATGAAGCTCTTAGTAAAACTCGTAAATAACACAAAAATTATCACGTTCTGACAGTTCTCAAAGGGACACATAATAAATAAAATTCTATGTCTGAGAGGTTAATGATTATAATCAAACAGTTTTTGAAATGGAATAAAAAAAAATACTACAGTAAACTACGTAAATGTCAAAATAGATGACAGTATAATTAAATTTTTAGTACTCACGCGGCATTTCTCAAAGGTTTCCGAGACCTTAGTAAGGAATCTCTCCATGGGCGGCTGCTCCAGGGTGGCTTGGTGCAGGATACAGCTAGACAACTTGATGTAGGAGTCAGCCACCTCTGGACAATGAGACAAAGAGAAAAAAGAGTCAGACGTTTTATTTTATTTACGTAGTACAGAAAACATTATATATTTGAAAAATAAAATACTTTGACTGTCTAAGAATATCAATAGCATTTCACTCTCGATTCTCCCTAACAAAGAGGACATCATGTTCTTATTCGGAATGCTTTGAAGATTAGTGGTGGTAATTTGCCAGTGTAAGGCTAGTTCCATTAGTTTATTAATGGAAATGTTGCGTTTCCAAATGGCATAGATAGGTAAAGACGGCGTACCTTTGTGTTTGCTGGTCATCTTGTCGGACCTCTGGGTGGCTTCCTTGAGGTGGTTGTTGTACTCCGACAGGAAGCCCATCTCCTGCTCAAAGAAGTCGTTGACATCCCGCACCGTGGCGCTGAGGTACAGCTCGTCCGTTGTGTTTCCAAATGACTTTACCTGCAACACAGATCAAATTGCAAACATTAGAAGGTGTACCAATCTACCCATTCTGGAAGAGTTAGGAATCTAAAGTAGGCTACGAAATATCTGCCTATAACATCACCTAAGATAATTTTGGCACATCGCTTGCCAAACTGACACCTAACACCTTGAGAAGCTCATCCGTCACCTTGGGAAGCAGAGGACTCTCACCTATGCACTGGACTGATCATTAATCACAGGTGTCCGCAGCTCTTCATTATAATTCAGGACCGTGAGGAGTCGAAGAGCCTGGTTTATCAGTGCAATTGGATTGGGATCACAATTCTCGCCAAATGAGGTAATAAAACAATATGGAGTAGCCGTGTTACTGGCATATGAAGTATGAAAGACTCACGAATCCACCGAGGATGTCCATCTTCCGCTTGGGCTTGGCGCACAGGTCCTGATCGTACTCCAGGAACACACGCAGGTGACTGTCCTTGCGGAACATGGGGTGTGCAGCCAGACGCGTCAGGAACACCTCGTGCATGGCCACCGTCTTCTTGAACGTGGCCAGATATTCGCTGGAATATAAACATTACATTATTTAATTCAAATGGAAACTCAGTAAAGCAATATCTCCTTTAGTGACTCCCGACCAGTGGCGGCCGCTGCCCTAAAAAGGTGGTGGTTCACTGACAATCCAAAATAAAAACAAAATGACAAAAAGATTATGGGTAAAAATAATTATTCCACCTACCTTATTTGTAGATAAGGTCTATTCTACGTTGTTTGTGAAGAGCAAAAACTTCTATCACTTTTGAAGTGAAATTTGGGATTGTTTGCAAAAATTTTTTTTCAATACTAAGTACAGATAAAGCATTCAAACGGTCTTGACTCATCGTGTTTCGCAAGAACAAACTGTTATTATTTCTTATAAAGTTACAAATTAAAAGGATTAAGTACATTATTTAGTTTGATCAAATTACTAGATAAATCAATACCAAAACAATGACAATAATTACGTCACGGTTCGCGATAACGACGCTAGCTGATCTGTGATCTATTGTCCACTATCGATGAAGTTTGTTTATCGAAGAATGTATTCGTGTAACCTCGGGTCAAGGTTCATCGATCGGTAATCTTCGGCAATGATCGGGTTATGTCGGCGGCGTGTGTCACACGAGAATCAGCTAATTCCTGGTACAAATGGCTAGATTGACGCGCGTCCAGTGTTTTATAAAATACATACAAAAACGTATTTTCGTCCGTTTGCAAATCTGTGCACACGGCGGATCCGAGCGCCGCGCAGAGGCCATACTATATACTTGGAGAGATTATAATCGCTCTCCCTGATAATATTCATTGCATTGTATTGCTAAGTAATATTTTTAAATGATTTTTATTGATTTTATAGTCTTAAGTAAGATATTATAAATTAATTTTAGCCATTACAATTTAGATAGTGATGCACACGAACGCACTATGCGACCAGCCGCCACTGCTCCCGACACTCCTTTGGCTTGCAAGCTTTAATAAAATCTTATTCATTTCCTCGTGATAAAATTGCATTATAACATAGATAATGAAATATACAGACCTGCCCTTGAACAAATCAATATGCGCGGGGCGCTTGGTGGGCTGCATTATAAGTTTCCAAGCCATCAACAACACAATATGATTACTTATAATATAACTATTAGTTCTGTTAACAGTAGAAGACCTCGCGTCCAAGAAAGTATCTTTCTGATTTTCTCTTATTTAATAAATCAAATCAAAATTTCTTCTGAAATCATAAGATTTGTAAGTAGGTACTTAATTAATAAACTAATATTAAGCCTTCAAACAAGAGACTTTAGTTGCGGCAACTATTTCATAATATAAATACAAACACACTAAAATATCACTTATGTATGGGTAGTAGGTACTTGGATAAAATATCGCAGTATGTGTATAATTTGAATTCGGAACGGTCTCCGAAGACTTTAATATAATCATTCAACAATAAACGTAACAATAATCGCAGTGACAGCAGTTCGTGTTTACACTTTGCTCTTGCAAAAAAACTAAAAAAAACCTCCGAATTCGTGTGCAAACAGTATTTATATGGAAAATTTAAGTGCCAAAAAAGTTTATTTGATAAAACAGTAATAAAATAATACTATTCTAGCGGATTCTAAACATTTTTATCGAAAGTTTTTAAAACAACCTAAGATTGTGTGTTTGTTCTCATTGAAATGTCCATCCCACCGATGCCTGATGAATGCTGCCATCGGCGTAAAAAAAGAATGCTAGATAAGATGACGTCCCCATCACAAAAAAAGGCCTCGGGAATGATTTCTCCAGTGGTTGAAGATGAGGAATCTGACGGAGCATCGGACTATTCCGACGTGTCTGAAAATGAGAGTGAAATCCCAGTGTCCTCAGTCCAGATACTGAACGACACTGAAGCAAGTCTAAGAGCACTCCAAGATGTCCTTGCTGAAAAGCAGTCAAGAGTCTCAAAGGATCAACAACTGCGGATAAGCGCATATGTATCCGCTGTATTCAGATCAGTTTCACAGCTGTTATTGGAACGAGAGGGCTTCAAAGCTGATCTGGCAACAGTCAATGCCAAATTAATAGTGGCAAAGGGAGAGATCGCGATTGAAAAAGCAGAAAACCAACACAGGTTAGAAAAAATATTGCAGTTGGAGTCAGATCTAGGACCAGTGATGCGTAGAGTAGCCGATGCCACGGAAGCAAGCCTATCGTTTGCCGATATTGTGAAAAATGGCCCACAGAAGATGATACCATCAATCAACCGCTCAGGACTTAACGTTGGGACCCCCAAACCTGCTGTATGCATCTTCCCAAAGCTGGATTCTACAAAAGATAGCGACGATACGAAACAGCTACTAAAAGATACATTACGACCATCAGAACTTGGAATCCGTGTGACGGGCATTAGGAGTATCAGAAACAAAGGTGTTGTAATCCATACTGCAACACAAGAAGATCAGGATAAAATACTGAAAACCCCATGTCTAGCAAACTCGGACACTCTAAGCGCTCGATTACCAACAAAACGGCTTCCAAGGGTGATTTTCTTCAACGTTCCTCGTGACCTAACGGACGAGTGCTTCCTAAAAAATGCCTTAGCAGGAGCCCAGGACAAAGCAGGCCTAGATTTCGCAGTAAAAAGTTGCAAGCTAAGTCACCTTGCTGGCGCTCGAACTGGATCAACTTGCCACCGGGTCTTCGAGGTTCCTGCCCACATTCGTCACGTGCTGGTGGAGCAAGGGAAAGTCTTTGTGGACTGGAATGTGTGCCGTGTTCGTGACTTCATTGGACTTACAGTGTGCTCCAAGTGCCAAATGATCGGACATTCCTTCAAGTTTTGCAAGGACCAGCAAAGATGTGGACACTGCGCAGGCGAAGGTCACGCCCGGATAAACTGCCCAAAAGCCGCCGCCGAGCCTGTCTGCGCCACCTGTACAAGATTTGGGAAGCCCGCTGCACATCCGACTGGAGACAAGGACTCCTGCCCGGCCTACAAGGCTGCCCTTGCCAAGGACTTTGCAACTATTGATTATGGCGTCTAATTACATTGAAGAAGATGACGAGGTAGATTACGAAAATACTCATAATTTCTGTGATTGGCTAAAGTTTCATAGCAACTACAATATGGAAAATATTAATATTGTTCAGTTGAATGTTAGATCGATTTATAAATACTGGGATACTTTGAATGTCTACTTAAATACTTGTTGGAAGCATATTCATGTGTTAATGTTATGTGAAACGGCTATAACACCGAATCTTGTCTGTCTGTATAATATTCCTGGATTTAATTGTTACAACTATTGCCGAACTAAAAAATCTGGAGGAGGTATATTGCTATATGTTCGAAATGAATTCACATTTCAACAGAAAACAATAGAAACAAATCATTTTGAATGTGTGCTTGGCTCTATGACACTTCCAAACAAGAGTATTTTAAACATCATAGCAATATACCGCCCCCCCAACTCTAGCCAACCACAATTTCTTAATGAAATATCTGCCATTCTGCATACTATAAGCCCCAAAGAAAATGTTTTACTTATAGGAGATATTAATCTAGACTTGTTAAATTGTCAAAACCCTATTATTATGGCATATGAAAATATAATGTCGGATAATTATTTAATCAAATGTATTTGTGACGTAACTAGAGAAGCAGTTTTAGCAGGAAAAGTTACTCGTACTTGTTTAGACCACATATTTGTCCGATTTAACAGTGGATGTAAACAAAGCGATTCTCTTTCCTCGTGTGTATGTAATAATATTACTATAGCGGATCACTTTTTAACTGCAGTTAATATTAAATATAGTGCAAGGAAAGAAGCCCCAGAACACGGGGAAAGAATTTCGTTTTTATCGCAAAACAAAATCGACAAAAACATTCATAATTTTAAGTGGCACTCCTTGCTTGAGGAACAAGATTGCAATATACTATATAGTAAAATTAAAAACAACTTTAAGAATTTGTATGAACAGAGTAAAATCGTTATGAATTATAAACCCAAAAAAAGACCTCTGTCAATAAAACCTTGGATAACTTCTAATATCTTAGAAAACATTAAAAAAAAGATTCATTGTACAGAAGGTGGAAGAATTTTCCTAGCAATCAATTCTTTGAATTGGAATATAAAACTTTCAGAAATAAGGTGACAAAAGAAATTATTAAATGTAAGTCTACCTTTTTTAACAATAAATTCAAAAATTATTTTGGAAATACAAAAAAAACTTGGGATGAAATAAATAAATTATTAGGACGCAAGTCCAAAAGTAGTTGTGACGAAATAATCTCGAAATATATGTTAAATACGAATAATGAAGAAACCGTAGCAGATAAGTTTGTTGAATATTTTACAAATAGTGTTAACTCTATGATACATAAATGTGATTATTTAGCATCGACCGTCAGGCCGAATGAAGTGCAACATAGTATGTACCTACCCAGAGCTACCTGCCAAGAAATCAATATTATTGTTAGCAAATTAAACAATTCAAAGTCACCAGGGATTGACAACATTCGAATGTTTGACATTAAGACACATATTAATATTTTAGGGCCTGTTATAACACACTTTATCAATTTAATTTTATCGCAAGCAGTAATACCAGATGAACTAAAAAGTAGCATCATTAGGCCAATTTACAAAGGGGGCAAACATACAGATATTCAAAATTATAGGCCAATAAGCATATTGCCAGCCCTAGAAAAAATACTTGAAAAATACATTTCCATAAAACTTAATAAATATCTAGAATCTTTCTCTTTGTTGGATCCCAACCAATATGGATTTCAAAAGAAAAAAAGTACGGAAATGCTGCTTCAGGAATTTTCAAATCACATAAATTATGAATTAAATCTAAAAAAACAAGTTTTGGTTTTATTCATAGATAACTCTAAGGCATTTGATACCATTGATACAAATAAACTATTGGAAACACTGGAGGCAATAGGAATTAGAGGAAAGCTGCTAGTTTTATTAAAAAATTTACTAACTGATCGACAAATAAGAGTAAAAATTCTTAAAAAATTTAGCAAAAGAAAATATATCTCAACAGGTGTTGCACAGGGGTCAATTCTAGGGCCAACCCTTTATATTATTTATGTCTCAATTATGAGAAAATTGTTTTCATTTGTTAAACATTTTGTATATGCAGACGATACGGCGCTCGTAATATCGCACGAAGATCTGGTTACTGCAATGAACCTTATGCAACATGATTTTATTGCCCTACTGAAATGGTCGCATGATGCAGGCCTCTTTATAAACGCCAAAAAAACTAAAATTATGCACATCAGATCTCCACACGCCAGATGTAATGTAATTCCTTCATTATATACACACACATTTGACTGCATACATAAAAATGTTGCACAGCCCTGTTCATGTGAAACCATTGATTTTGTCAAAAGTTATGTATATTTGGGTGTTACTATTGACTGCTACATGAAATGGGATGTACAAATTGCTAATGTTTGTAAACGTCTACGAGCTATTGTGGGTAGGATTTATAAAATAAAATATTTCGTGCCTATAAGTACTTTAAAGTTAATCTACTTATCTCTGGCTGAATCCACTATACGTTATGGAATTACTTCTTGGGGACATTCTTGTAAAACTAATATAAGCTATATACAAACATTACAAAACTCCATTATAAAATTGTTAATCCATAAATATGACAATCAACACAGAAGTAACATTAAATTAATATACAAGTCTCTGAATATTTTACCTGTCAGAGGATTATTGTTTTATAATATTGTAAGTCAACATGTTATATTGTCTGATTCATTGTATAGGGAAAGAGTTTGCCATAAACATAACACAAGATTCACTCAAAATGAAGGACTGGTAGTTCCGAAATGTACTAATAAATATGGTGAAAGAACTTTAAACTATATAGTACCCAAAATGTTTAACTTATTACCAATGACAATTAAAAATAATAACATGTATACTGCTAATGTTAAATATAATCTAAGGAAATGGTTATTGGATAATAATGATCTATACTGATGCCCCTGAAATGGAATTCATATTCTTAGAAAATGGAAAAACAATTATTTTGTAATACCTGACTACCTACCTCTATTTATGAAACTATTGATGTACTTGTTGATAATACTAATTTGTTCATACATTTATTTTTACTTGCTTATTTTATAAGGCTTTTATGTTTTATGTTGATAATACTAATTTGTTCATACATTTATTTTTACTTGCTTATTATATAAGGCTTTTATGCTGCTATTTAAACTTTTCTGCAATGTAACCAATTTATGTAATTATGTACCGTTCAAATTGTATCTTATGAGTGTATAAATGTTGTCTCTATGTCCCTGCTGACAAACTACACAAGTAGTTTAGCGGGTTTAAATGTGAATAAATAAAAAAAAAAAAAAAAAAAAAGCCGCGGAGAAAGTTGCGGTTGCTGGCAGCAGTAACTAGAAAGTGTATCGTATGAGCACCTCCATGGCAACTCCATATACCGTAATGGATGTTTATGCCCGCAACTGTCTTTCGTCTGCGGGGGCTCTAATATATTTTTATTTCAAATAAGTAATTAGACAATGTCAGTATCCAAATGACAATTTATTTTTCAAACTATTTTCTCGTGGGTACAATAATATTGAAAAAGATGCAAATAAGAAAGTCCAAATATATGCAAAGATTTCAAATTTCAAAAAGAATCTTTATTGAATCATTAAAAAGGAAAACCCATCCAAAACGTACAAATAAATTTACAGAGAGATGAAATGCAAAACGGTGGATTTAAAAACAGTACTTTGCTACGTTCGCTACGTTTAGTAGCGTAGGACAGGGTCACGCCTTGTTAATGTAATGGGTCTGACCCAAATAGGACAAATGATGAGATGATTATTTAATGTAATACATAAGATGACTCACTCTTCTAGTTCTTCCTTCATCTTGAGGAACTCCCCGCGAGTGAGGGCCCCCTCTCCTTCCCCAAGCCGTTGCAACTTCTCGCGGCTGGCGTCAAAGTCGGGCCGCGGGGGCGCTGGGGGGATCTGCACACACACAAAGGGGGCAACCAACATTAGTCGGAACACAAGTGAGGGGAATACAAACTAAGAACAGCATTTTACATAAAAAAACAATTTATTATTATTATTTTTTATTTTTTTTATTTTAGGAATTTGTACATTTAAGTTTACAAATGACTATTTAATTTTTACATATTAATATTCTATGTTTTTTCTTGTTTTATGTGGCTTCTACACAACATCTTGAATTTTTCAATTGGGGCAGACTTTAGGTTTTCTGGCAGCACGTTATAGTATTTCATCCCTTTATAGAATATACTGTTCTGTGTATTCGCCTTGTCCTTTTTTGGTAGCCTGATTTCATTGCACGTCCTAGTTTTATGTTTGTGTATGTCCATGTTGTATACAATTTTATTTGAAAAATATTTGGGTAGCAGGTTGTTTACTATTTTGTGTACAAATATCATCGTGTTCAAGGTCAACATCTGTTTCACCGTTAGCCAATTTAGTTCGTTTAACATTTTATTTACTTTTGAATATCTATTTCGTCTGAGTATTGTTCTCATTGCCCTATTTTGGAGAATTTGAAATTTATTTTGCTCTCGGTCGTTACACAGAAAAAGGATAGTTGAGCAGTAATTAAAATGCGGAGCAATAATGGAGTTATAAATGGTGATTGCAGTTTTTTCGGACAGTTTTTGGCGAATTCTTCCCAAAAAAGATTTTTTTTTTCCAATTTTCTTTTGGGTATATTCAGCATGTTTGTTAAAGTTGAGTTTGGAATCTATTATAACTCCTAAGTATTTTATATCGGTAACATTTTCAATAATTTCACCATCAATTTTGATTTTGCTTTCACTGGATGTCTTCTTATAACCAATTAGCATACATTTTGTTTTTTTTTGTATTTAATTTAAGCTTATTTATTTTTAGGCATCTTGATACATTACCTAGTTCATTATTTAAAATATTTATTAGTTAATTAACAATAATAAAGTAAAACCGATTAAAAAAAAATACCGATCATCTAAAAATAATTGTAAATATCTTATAGACTAACCAACTTCCTTAGTTATAAACGCAGTGTAAATATAACATGGTGCGCAAATAAAAAAAAAACTTATTACCACTTTGTTTGTTAAATGGACATAAACCAGGCTTAAGGCCGTTTACCATAGCAATGTTGAGCTGGCGTATAAGAATCTAATTAGTGAGAAGGTTACCAATCTTACTAATAAAAGTGTTTTAAGCTTCTTACAACAGAAAAACAACCGTTTATCTAAAAAACGTTTCTAATGAACGTTACACAGACCAAATAACTGATGTTTAACAGGCGTATAGAGTTCATGGTATGTTAAACATTGCTTACACAGCAGAAGAGACATATTTGTTGTATTTTAGCATAAAACAAAAAGAATTGGAGATATCATGTTTATTATTTTTCCTTTACATAGAAAGGACGAGGACAATTTAAAGGCCTCACCCGTATTTTGATGATTGTTATTAAAAGTTGTGCAAACTTCAAAAAAGATAACGATGTCACAGTTTATGTTTAACGGTTGGATAGTTTTTTATTTTTTATTAGTAAGGCTCTTATAACATAAAGAAGTGGTAGTTGGAATAAATTGGTGAGGCATAATTACAATTTTACTTGTTATCAATTGGATTGCATCATAGTAGAATATTAGCATTAATTTTAGAAAAAAAATGAATAAAGGTAATAAGCGAAATTTAAAAAAAAATTATAATATTTTAAATTAGGAGATAAATTGCAAGAAAATAAATTTAAGGAAAACAAAGTTTCACCGTGAACAAAATAATTTAAATATAAAATGTCTCACGATAAATCCGGCGTAGTCTTCATTTTCTTCGAAGCGATCATGCAGCCAGATAAACTCCTCGTGTTGGCGCACCACGAAAAAGTCCGACTTCTGGAATTCAGGCAGCGAGGTGCGCGTGTGCACTGTGAACTTCACCTTGTCCTTCTCGCTCAGGGCATCCGAGATGTCCACCTGTGATATAGACGGATTAATGATAATTGTGACGTGTTAAGTTCAGTTAAAGGACTACAGATATTGGATTAACAAAAATAATTCAAAGAAGAGTTGACGTATTTAACATATTTGTGAACACAGATCAAAGAATATCGCCAGAGGAAATAGAGAGAAACAAACTCAAGAATTTGGAATTCATCATATAAAATAAAAAGGCAAACTAGAAATCATGTCAAACTAAGAATTTGCCATCTGGAAACCAAGCTAAAGTAAGACTTTTCAATCTGGTATTCATGTAAAATCGAGAATTTGGAAAGTGAAGATCACGTCAACCAAGAATTTACAATCCGAAATGCATGTAAACCACAGGATTCGCAATTTTAAAAGTGCACGTCAACACAAGAATTTACAACCTAGAACTCAAAACATTAATTTGCTACATGGAATTTATGCCACCCAAGAATATATCATTTGAAATTCATGTCAATTAAGAATGTATCATTCAGAACTCATGTCAACCCAGAATTTATCACCCGGAATTCATGTCAACCAAGAATTTATCATTTGGAACTCATGTCAACCAAGAATTTATCATTTGCAATTCATGTCAATTAAGAATGTATCATTCAGAACTCATGTCAACCCAGAATTTATCACCCGGAATTCATGTCAACCAAGAATTTATCATTTGGAACTCATGTCAACCAAGAATTTATCATTTGCAATTCATGTTAATTAAGAATGTATCATTCAGAACTCATGTCAACCCAGAATTTATCACCCGGAATTCATGTCAACCAAGAATTTATCATTTGGAACTCATGTCAACCAAGAATTTATCATTTGCAATTCATGTCAATTAAGAATGTATCATTCAGAACTCATGTCAACCCAGAATTTATCACCCGGAATTCATGTCAACCAAGAATTTATCATTTGGAACTCATGTCAACCAAGAATTTATCATTTGCAATTCATGTCAATTAAGAATGTATCATTCAGAACTCATGTCAACCCAGAATTTATCACCCGGAATTCATGTCAACCAAGAATTTATCATTTGGAACTCATGTCAACCAAGAATTTATCATTTGCAATTCATGTCAATTAAGAATGTATCATTCAGAACTCATGTCAACCCAGAATTTATCACCCGGAATTCATGTCAACCAAGAATTTATCATTTGGAACTCATGTCAACCAAGAATTTATCATTTGCAATTCATGTCAATTAAGAATGTATCATTCAGAACTCATGTCAACCCAGAATTTATCACCCGGAATTCATGTCAACCAAGAATTTATCATTTGGAACTCATGTCAAACCAAGAATATATCTAGGAAAAGGTCTCTAACAAGACAGCACTACTACACTTACAAGCAGACTATTGTCAGTGAGGGAGACATTCTCGCTGGGCTTTCCAGTCTTGCCTTGCTGCAGGGTCTTGTTCTCCGACGGCTGGAAGGGCGAGGACTTGCTGTTCAGGCTACTGTCGGTATCCTCAACACTGTCCTGGAACATTACAGACAAAAGTACAAAATGTAGGTATATTTTTTGAAAAGACATTAAACCTGGTTATAATGTTGATGGTTAAACTGCAATAAAAGTTCATGATTGTAACTACGTACATAAAAAACACTTCCTCCATATTTTACTTTGAGCTTGAATGTAGGCAAATTGAATCAATCCCATTTTGCTCCTTATAACAGAGTTTGTTTGTATACCAAATAGATTTTGTGCAAGCCTTACTATGGGATAAAATATTGATTCAGCATATATCTGCTCCGAATATAAAAAAGAAATTGGAACATGAACACAACACTAGGTTCACAAAGAATGAAGGCATGCTTGTTCCAAAATATAGCAATTAATTCCGTACAGCGAACCCTAAAATATAACCTACCCAAAATGATCAACATGTTGCCAAGTAACATAAAAAACTGATTCAGATAAATGCTGAAAACATGGCTCATAAGTAGAAATACTTAAAACTAATCATCACTATCATCAAATTGTTATTTATTAGAATGTAGATTTAAGTGTTATTTTAGAGTATGTGTGCCAATTATAATAATCTGAATATCTTATAAGTAGTAACAATATTATGTATATTTATAATTAGTAATTAGCTGTATGGTAGAATTTTGATTGAAAGAGTAAGAAAGGAAACAAAGGATAAAATATGGGATGTGCAAGGTGCTTTCATGAGTGGAAGGGGGTGCATGGACCAGATCTTCTCATTGCGTATGCTCACTGAGAAGTTTCTGGCAAAAAACCAGAAACTTTTCTGTGCCTTTGTAGATTTACAAAAAGCATACGACCGAGTCGACAGGAAAAAGCTATGGAAGGTGTTGTCCAAGTATGGAGTGAATACGAATCTGATTCAGGCAATTGCGTCTCTGTATGAGGGAAGCGTTGCATGTGTTAGGGTAAACGGTGGTTTTACGGGGTGGTTTGATATCACAAAAGGTGTTAAACAAGGCTGCGTAATGTCACCGTGGTTATTCAATCTATACATGGATAATTGTATGCAAGAATTGAAAGAGGTGGGATTGGGCGCGAATTTGAATAATTTGAAAGTATGTTGCCTGTTGTATGCTGATGATGCGGTGCTGATTGCTAATAGTATAGATGATCTACAGTCTCTCGTGTCTAGGATGAACGAAGTATGCATGAAGAATGAGTTAATGATGAATGTAAGTAAGTCTAAAGTAATGGTGTTTGAAAGAGAGAGTACGAAAACAGTGTGCAATATAATTGTGAATGGGGAATACTTGGAGCAGGTGGATGAGTTTGTGTATTTAGGAAGTATGTTTACGAGAGATGGGAAGGCTGACAGAGATATCGAAAGAAGGGTAAATGCAGGTAATTCCGTTAATGGAGGACTAAACGCCGTAGGCGCTAACAAAAAATTGTCCAAAGAAGCGAAGTTAGCAGTCCACAACGGAGTGCTGGTACCTACCTTGATGTATGGAAGTGAGGCATGGAACTGGCAAAGAAAGGATGAAAGTAGATTAAATGCTGTTGAAATGAGATCCCTGAGGCGTATGTGTGGTAAAACCATGTTTGATCGTGTGAGGAATGTGGAGATCCGCAAAGAGTGCAAGGCTGATGTAAGCGTAATGAGTAAGATTAAGAAAGGGACGCTTAGATGGTTTGGGCATGTAGAGCGAATGAGCGAAGATAGGAGTGTAAGGAGGATATATGATGCAAATGTGAATGGTAGCAGAAGTCGGGGACGCCCGAGGAAGACATGGCACGATCAAGTGAATCAGATACTCGAGTCGGGCCATGTCAAGAGTCAGAATAATAGAAGAGTATGTATGAGACGATGTATGAATGTGAATGAGGCAAGGAGTGTGTGCCAAGACCGAGTTGTTTGGCGGTCCGTCCTCTCTGCCTACCCCTGCGGGGAAACGGCGTGATGGTTAGTTAGTTAGTTAGTTAGTAATAATATTATGTAAACATATTTACATTGAAATTGAACATGTACATCCAGTTGACAAACTGATTTATTGTAGTTTAATGGGATGATACTTTAAAAAACAATAAAATAAATTAATTTGAATATTGATTTTTTTAGCTATCTTTTTTTTTTTTTTTTTTTTTTTACAGTATTACCGCACAAGAGTCCCAACTGCTCCCGTCTGGAGCCAGTGAGACTATGGCATCCCCAATTGGGGTATGTTGTGAGGCTGAGGGTATTGGGGAGGGGAGGGAGATGGGGAAGAGGAAGGTGGGGAAGTACCTGGCTATTCAGATCTGGTCACCAAACACGGCTAAAGCCATTTCAAGCAACGTTTCAATTCTGAATGGTGGTCTTACACCAGGGCGATACTGAGAGTATCTTCCACTCTGGAACGTGCCGCAAATATACTATATATTATTTTTAATTAATTAATTGTGAAATAACACAAATTAATCAAATAAAATTTATTTGCGCACGCTGGGTTCGAACCCGCGACCTTCGGATCTGTAGTCAAAAGCGTATACCACTAGACCACGCCGGCCGTCGTTTTATCTACCGTAAAATGACAGGTGTGAATTCACTATTGGTAAGGTTGAACAGCGATCAACTTACACGTATAGGCAAACAAAATACAAAATTACAGAAACAAATTTACCTAACCTAACAGTATTATTTTTTAATGATAAACTAATGTTTATGAGACAAGCGTAAAGGATAAAAAATAATTATAAGCAATAATTAGTCGCCTGAAATATCAAATGCCGCCAACGGGAATTGAACCCGCTATATCAGCCGACATAGCTCAGTGGATACAGAGTACCTGACAGGACATCAGAAGGCACGGGTTCAATTTCCGTTGGCGGCATTTATTTTTACGCGGGAGATATTTTCAATTTGTATTGATATTTCAGGCGACTAATTAATTTATTTATTTATTAACGCCGATTATAGCGGCTTTTACAAAAGAATAACAATTGTTTTAGTTATTATAACTACAGAATATACATAGATAAAAAAAATATAAATACAAAATACGTAAAAGAGAACAATAGAAATGGTTATTATAAATACAATGCAACAATGTGTATATATAAATATATAAACAATTAGTTTACAATAAATCCCGGATAAACTAATACTTTAAAACTGTATTTGGTTATATTCAATCAGAGAAGCGCTGACATACAGTTTTAATTAAGTGGTGTTTGTATGTGGATAAACTAGCAATGTTTATAGATTCATCCAAAACATATTTATTACCAAGTACATGTAGGCGATTCATTATGGAATTGAGTTCAGCGTTAGATCCTGTATTGTTGCAGTGATAGGGTAATTTGAAACGAACTGATCGACTAGGTACACGGAAACATATTAGCGAAAGAAGTTCAGGGGAGTTCAACAGGTTGGTAACGATTTTAAATAAATAAAAAAGGTCAAAACAAATTCTTCTTTCTTTTAATGTATCGAGTCCCAATAAATGTAACAGAGAGGGGTAATTAATGTTTTCGATGAGTATTCCCAATTTAAAATTAATATAACGTAAAAATTTATGTTGGACTCGCTCAAGGGAATTCTCATGTACACTGTAGTAAGGACTCCAAATGGTGGCGTTAAATTCTAGTTGGCTTCTAACAAGTGAAGTGTAAAGTAATTTGACAGTTTTTAAATTTTTAAAATCCTTTGAAATCCGTAAGACAAATCCTAACATTTGCATTGCTTTACTGGTTATATTATTAATATGTTTAATGAATGTTAATTTAGTGTCAAAGGTTATACCAAGGTCTCTTATTTCATCAACAGATAATAAGGTGTGATTATTGAGAAAGTAGGTGAACAACAATGGGTTTTTTCGGAGATAAAGCCATGTTGACAAGTTGCGATAAAGAGTTTACAAAGAAGCTGATTTTCTTAAGAATCAATTTCTCAAAAAGTTTAGGTATAGACGATTGAATACAGATATCACCACTTTTAAATACAGGAGTTAAGTAGCTAAGTTTCCATATTTTTGGAAAGTGTCCTGTGGAGAGTGACTTGTTGAACAGTATATTAAGCGGAACAGATAAACTTTGGACACAATTCTTAAGTAAGATGAAAGGAATCTTATCAGGTCCCGAGCTTGTTTTAGGTTCAAGTGATTTAATACAGACTATAATGTTTATTTATTTATTTATTTATTTATTATAAGAACTTGTTGAACATTTATACATATTTTTGATAATTCAACCGCCATGCTAGGGATGTCCCTGTGTTATGGCGGGTGATATTTACAGATTGGATTTATAAAATAAGTTAATTATAAGTTATAAAGTTATGCAATTTAGATTGAAATATAAGTTAATTAGATTATACAATTAAATAATAAGTAAGTAATAAAAATATACAAATTAAATTAAATTAAAAGTTATTAAATTATACAAATTTAATTGCATTACAAATATTAAAATCATGGTTTCTAAATGTACTTATAGTAATAAAAATGGTATTAAATATTAATAATAATTGATAATTAGTTGATAAAATTATAATATAATTTAATTTATGTACCAATTTTTATATATTGTGGTCTCCAAGTGAACTTATCCATTTTGATATTAGTTTTTTAAATTTATGGGGTTGGGTTTCGGTTTTTAAGTTTACAGGGAGAAGGTTAAATATTTTGGGAGCTAGGTACATGAAATGTCTTCGAGCTGACGTGGTATGTAGTGTAGGGACGTTGTAGTGTCGGTTGGTTATTGTTCTGGTGGTGTAATTGTGGTGTACGAGGGTTTTTTTCTTATATTTGTACAAAAAATGCATTAGAGTAAATTTTATGTGGAGTTGCCGTATCTTTAAGACATTGTATTCAGTGAAGAGTCGAGTGGAGGAGTATCTTGTCGGTCGCTTGTTGATAGTACGTATTATCGTTTTTTGGGCTTTTTGTAATGGATCAATAAGATAATGTGCACAACCGCCCCAAATTATGATGCCATATGCTAATTGGGATTGGCAGAGAGCATAGTAGACTGTTTTCATTATTGTAGGAGTAAGGATATTTCTTAATGTTCGAAAAACATAACAGAGCTTGCGAATTCGGGGAGTTAGGCTGGCTAAGTGCTGATCCCAACGAAGATGATGATCAATTAGGACCCCTAGGTATTTTATTTGGGATACTTTTTCTAAGTTTGGGCAAGTACAGGAAGAATAAGGTCTTGGACAAGAGTGAATTGTTATTTTCTGATTGTTAGTAGGTTGGGTTGCAACAGATAGACTGAAGGTTAGGAATTTCGTTTTACCAGCGTTGAGTGTCAGGAGATTGTCATCTAACCAATTCTTTACAAGGCCTATGTCGTGTTGAGCTATGTCAAATGCTCCTTTCCAGTTTTTATGACGAGCTATGAGCACAGTGTCATCTGCAAAGGATATTAGTTTTCCGGTTATGGGTAGGTTACAGAGTTTGTTGATGTAAATGAGGAACAAAATAGGGCCTAGGACACTCCCTTGTGGGACTCCGAATTGAATTGGTAGAGGGTTACTTTCAGCTGTGTTGTTAATTTTTACAGTTTGTGATCTACCAGTTAGGTATGAGGAGAACCAGTTAAGAGTTGAGTCCCGGATGCCTATTTGAGATAGCCTTTCTAGGAGTATGGGATGGGAAACCGTATCGAATGCTTTGGCTAAGTCTAAGAATATGGCTAGACAGGAATCGCCTTCATCCAGGCTATTAGAGATGTTCTCAGTCAAATCTAAGATTGCAGATTCTGTACTAATTTTTTTTTGGAAGCCAAACTGATTGGGCGAGAGAATCTTCTGGGTTTCCAAATGGGAGATAAGTCTACTTTTGACAATTTTTTCGATGATTTTTGATAGGACACTTAGCAAAGAAATGGGTCTGTAGTTTTCGATATTTGTTTTGTCGCCACTCTTATAGATTGGGATAACCGTAGCATGTTTTAGTTGGTTGGGGAAGGTGCCACATTTGAAACTTAGATTAACAATGTGTTTTAACGGTGTGGTAATGAAGTGAGCTATGTGTTTTATTATGTAAGGTGAAATTTTGTCATTACCTGCAGCACTATTTGTTTTTATAGAAAGTATAGTGTCAACAATTTCTTTGGTGGATGTGGGGGCTAGGATAAGTGTGGGATGTAGAAATTTCTGTTGTCTTACCCTTGAAGCTAGAAAATTTTGGGTTTTATTTGTGGCTTTCAAAATTTTGTTGGCTAAGTTTGTGCCGATATTATGTACTAAAATAATGGTTGGCGTGATCAGCTAAGGTTTCTGGGTCTTCGTGAACTTGGATATTTTTCCCATTTATAACTAGTGATTGAATGTTGAGTGAGGTTTTTTTATTTTCTGATATGTCGTTGACTACGTTCCAAATTACTTTGCTGTCATACCCTGATTCTTCAATTTTTTTCTTATAATATTTTTGTTTGGTTATTATTATCAGGTTATTGCAAATGTTACGATACTTTTTATAGAATCGTGAGAATTGGGGGTCAGGGTTATTTAGTGCTTGTTTATGGAGTCTGTCTCTTTTACGTATGCAGAAGATAAGGCCGTTCGTAATCCAAGGTTTCAACTTCTTGTTTTTGTTGGAGGCTGTTTTGGTGGGGAAAGACGCGTAATTAATGTGGGCAGTTAGTGATGCAGAAAACGTTTCAAGAGCTGTGTTGACATTTTCAGAAAGCAGGGTAGACTCCCATTTTTCTAGTTCTACTGCCTTTATCAGATGATCCATATTTACAATTTTATGAGTAGGATTACTGGGCTTAGGGGGAGGAGATTTTGAATTATGTAATTCTAGGATGGTTGAGTAGTGGTCTGTTACAGTAGATTCGAACACAATTGATTTAGCAGATCGCTTTGTTCTAACCATGATGTGATCTATGCATGTCTTAGTAGTGAGTGTGACTCGGGTAGGTATGTTGATGTATGGTATAAGGCCATGCAGGCCCATTAGGTTTAGGTATTTTGTTGTATGAGGGCTGGCTTCGTTTAGTATGTCTATGTTGATATCACCTATTATGATGAGATCTTTAGTTGAGTCTTCGATTTTTTTTTCGAGTGAGTAGAGAAAAGGGGAGACATTATTGAGCTTAGGGGAGCGATATATGGCGAAGACATTTAAGTTGTCAATAGTAACTTTGAGGCAATTTGCATGGTCAACTGAAATTTCAGACACTGTAGGGTTTAAGTAAGATTTGACATAAACTATGACCCCATCGGATTGGGACATGTGCCGAGTTGTATTGAACACGGAGTAGTTGTTGATTATTTTCGGGATATAATTTGCATTTATCCAGCACTCTGACAGCACAATTATATCAAATTCATTCCCTAATTCAGTTAGGAGTACAAGTAAATTGTCAAAGTTTTTATTGAGGCTGCGGATATTCATGGCAAATATTTTTAGTGCTTTAGGTGTGGAGATAGTTTTTTTATATTCATTTATATCATTTGTCGTTTGAACCGTGATGTTTAGTAGGTTATCGATAGGGTTATTTGGGTCCATTATAAGCGTCTGTGTATGGTGGGGGCTCGAATTCATCAGTAACATTGTGAGTTAAGTGGATGTATAAAGATAAAGGAAAAGGAAAACCATAGAAATTGATAATTAAGATGTGTTTTTGCAGATGTTTAGTTACTCTATTGCTTAGTAGAATTATATGAATTAACGGAATTAGAACAATAGGAAGAGTGTTAAAACAGATATATATATAAAAATAAAAATGGAACAATTTAAGTTCATCGAAAAGTAAGAGACACTGAGATAATCAAAATAGTTAAAACAGGTATTTATAAAAATAAAAATGGCACAATTTAAATTCATCAAAAAAAAAATGAGGCATTGAGATATTCAAAATGGTTAAAACAGATGTATATAAAAATAAAAATGGAACAATTAAAATTCATCGAAAAATAAAAGACAATGAGATAATGAAAATAGTTAAAACAGATATTTATAAAGATAAAAATGGAACAATTTAAATTCATTGTAAAATAAGAGACAAATAGATAATCTAAATTGTTAAAACAGATATTTGTAAAAATAAAAATGGGACAATTTAAATTCATCAAAAAATATGAGACATTGAGATAATCAAAATAGTTAAAAGAGATGTATATACAAATTAACCCCTCCGACTTTTCGCGAACTTGAAGCTAAAATGTCTTTATCGAAATGTCAATTTCACGAAAACGTTGTGTTATTACCGCCTCACAATCAAAGCTCTATAAATGAAACATTACTGAACGGAGCCGAATAGTAAAAACTGTTTTAGAAAGGTTACAAAATAGGCTTTCAAATTGTTGTATCATAAATAAATATTAACATTTGTAAATATTTAAATTTAGAATGGAAACATGAAAAAATTGTAAAAATGACTCACCTGTAATGTTTTATGTAAAAACGATACTAAAATCACGGATAATGTAAAAAAAAAACACTTATTTCATCGTACAAATGTACAATAAACAATTCTGTCACTTCACTTTTTGACCATTTCATACAAAATATATTTTTAAAAAAATAATTAAACTTGCGAGGCGGGTCGGCACGTCAAACGGCTTTCTTGGCGTCGTTTTACGATTTGGCGGGTAAAATTTGCTTCCACTGAGTAGGTCTTTTTACGGGTTTCTATGGATAACTTTGAATAGAGATGTGAAGCTTCATTCAATACGAATATTCTACTTTTTGTTTTAGGGATGTCACTAGAAGAATAACGGAGTTATGACGATTTTTGTGGAAACACACGCGTTGACGTGTAAACACGCTTATTGTACTTGACTGCTATCGTTATTTTATCGTGTATATCTGCTTACGTTGCTGACCGGTTAAGATGGAATAATTTAAGTTCATCGACAAATAAGAGACATTGAGATATTCGAAAAAATTAAAACAGATATTTATAAAAATAGAAATGGAACAATTTAAATTCAACGAAAAGTAAGAGACATTGAGATAATTGAAAAAATTAAAACAGGTATATATAAAAATAAGATTGGTATAATTTAAATTCATCGAAAAATAAGAGACATTGAGATAAACAAAATAATTAAAACAGATGTGTATAAAATTAAAAATGAAACAATTTAAATTCATCGAAAAATAAGATGTCTTCAATATCAATGTGTATTTGCGATAAGTGTAAATTTATATCCGTATTGAAGTAAGGAATTAAGTCATCTGGAATATCAGGTTCATACACGTCCTTAAAGTAATCAGCAAACATGTTAACAATTTCATAAATTTTACTGGAGCTATTTTGTCTGTAACGTATATTACCAGAAATACCAGCATCATTGTTTTTCATTGATTTTGTGTATTTCCAAAAGTATTTTACATCATGAAGTATCGTGTTCTCAACAGAATTAATGTAATTTTTATAACATCTTTTTGTCATTTTTTTGCAATCTCTTCTAATATTGTTAAATGCCATATAGTTAGGAATTGTTCTGTGTTCTTTATATTTTTTATGTGTTTCTTTTTTAATAACAATTAACTGAATTAATTCTTTGCTGAACCATATCGGATACTTTCGTACTTTATGATGAATTAGAGGAATTGTGTCGGAAATGATACTATTCAGTTGAGAGTAAAATAGTTCTACGCTATAGTTGAGATCACCTTCCTTGAGAACAGACCAATTTACTTTGTTAAGTGCATGATTTAATGTCCTGGTAATTAGCATTAATGAAATTACGACTACAATTTTTAATTAGGGGGTCACACTCTATTGTAATAGGTACTAGTATTGTAAGTAGAGGGTGGTGATTATCAATTGGGTCAAAGGATTCGGCTGACTCATAGACTTTTATATCCTCATCAGTAGAGAAAATTAAATCAAGTGTCCGATTACTACAATTCGGCACATTGTTACATTGAAATAGACCTAAATAGTTCGACATGTCTAAGATTTCTCTCTCGCACGCTGTTAATGGTAAGTAATCCAAATCATTAAATTTACAATTAGGTAGGTTATAATCACCGCAAATTATAATATTGTGATTAGGGTGGTTAGATTTGAGTAGCTCGACATCTTCACAATGATTTTTATACATTATTATATACACATCCGATGATAGTTTTTTTGGATATATCGTTTAACATTACAAAAATTTGCTCAAGATCATTGTTTTTGTTTTTTAATAATTTCGATGAAATTTTTTTATTTACTGCTATCAGGACGCCTCCTCCTCTTGATTTGGAGCTGGTGTTCCGATTTCGGTCAACTCGGTAGATACTGTGGTTAGGTAGACCGAGCTACGCTGAGTATATCGATGGTTCCAGCCAGGTCTCAGAGAGTATGATGATGTCCTGTGTGATGGTGGGTGCATTAGTTCTAAAGTCACTGAGTTTAGTCCGAAGTCCCCTGACGTTCTGGTAGAAGATGTAACGTGGCGCGGTTATAAGTTTTTTGGTATATTTGTTATAATTTTGGGTCTATTGTTGATATATTTGATAGTTAAATTATTTTCTCCCTTGCTTTTTCGATCCTCCAGCTCCTTCCACAAGTTTTGTACTTCTTGCCGTTGAAGCATTGTTAAGTCGTTCTTGGTCTTGATAATTACATTTCCATACGGTATTCCTTTTTTCTGTAGAACTTAATGCTTATAATTATTTTTTAAACTAACTATGTTTATTTTTGCACTCCAAATATTCAAATCCCAATAATTCAAAATGAAAAAGGTTGTTTCGGAACAAGGTAATTAAAACTGAGAGCATTTTCCAGAAGTTAATTTATGATAAGTATGTACGTACTCATATGTCCGCTCTATTTTGATATGCGTACCATTTTTATTTGCCCACCTAGGTGTTTAAGCTAACCTAACCTAACTATCTAGAGCCAAGGAGTTTAAAGCTCTGCTACGGTGGTTATTGATAGTTCCACAACCAAAAATGTCCTTTCAACTGTTGAAAACAATGTTCATAAACCAACAAAAATAAAAATGGAGACAGATTAATTGATTAATTAACTACAACAAATTCAAAACAACACAATGAGGACGTCTACAGTGAAGTAAGTTTTTAGATTTTCACGGCCAAAAGCATTTTTGTTGTTTGTTTTTGGGGTGTTATGCCGTGTTGCGCTAACTACTTCTTTAACTAAACATAACATAACATAACATATAACACCCCAAAAACAAACAACAAAAAGTCTACAGTGAAATTTCATGATTTTTACACGTATATCATATTTATTTATTTATTATCGGACTACGTCCAATTACAACACGATACACATTACACAAATTTAATACAAGGAGAAATAAAACTAAGATAAAAATAACAATAAATACAATGTCAAATCAAGACAGGAAAAAGGTTTTGATAGAGTTCACAACTTCTGCCACATCAATATGAAATATTACTTGCGTAATGACTGACAAAAATCAATATAGACAGGTGATTTCGGAAAATTTGAATAATTGTTCAAAATTTCAAAGTTAATTTTCATGTTGTGTTATTAATAATAATAATAATAATTGGATGACTTGTATAGCGCCGTTTTTGTGCAAAATCACCTCAAGGGCGCATTTCAGTTCTGTCAAGAACCTGACCTACAATGATTTAATAGCAGAACTTAAATGGGACATTTACAGAACTCGCAAATGAACATTGAAATTTGATGAATTGTTCAAATTCTATGCAACAACGCATCCTAAGACGCACACCGACCGAAAAATTCAAGGCCCTGACTTGAGATAACAATTCTGGACATTGATAAATGGTATCCACAATTAGTGGAGTGTTGATTGAGGAAAAACAAATCATTATTTTGGTTATTAATTAAAGCATGTTGAAAATAGAACCATTTGAATTTTTGGAAAATACCGAAGATATAAGCCGTCAAATGGCTGAAAAAGTTTGTGACATAACGGTACAAATGCGAAGGTACTGCAGCACTCCCATTCAAATTATGATTTGTACGGAATCATGTATCGTGTGACGTCATGAGACATCATTGGATATGTTTTACAATATCACTTTGAAAGCTCACAACTCGAGAGATATCTAAAAACTAATTTTACTGTTGTTATTAACTCTTCAATTATAATACATTTTCATAAAAATAACAAAAAGAAATTAAGACAACCTCATTAAACAATAAATTAAATTAAGACAACCCCATTAAACAATAAATTAAATTAAGACAACCTCATAAAACAATAAATTAAATTAAGACAACCTCAAAAAACAATAAATTAAATTAAAACAACCTCATTAAACAGTAATTTTAATTAAGACAACCTCATTACAATAAATTAAGACAACCTCATTTAACAATAAATTAAATTATGACAATGAAGGAGGATGTTGTAGGAGAGAGGAAACACAGAGGCCGGCAAATTATTCCACAACCGAGCTGTCGAACTCAAAAACAATACATTCTCATTAAAATGGTTTTGGCCGTGTTTGGCGACCAGATCTAAATAGCCAGGTACTCCTCCACGTTCCTCTTACTCATCTCCTTCCCTTCCCTCTACCTGCCTCACAAAATGCCCCATTTGGAGATGCTATAGTCTCACTTCACGGAGAAAAATGATCCAGTTAAAGAAGTGACAGCATACCAATTTCCTGATAAAATATTAGTCATTCAGAATGTATCGAGAACACGTGTTCTTTTCCTAATAAACATCATGACTGAATGCGACAAAATTAATATGTTATTATAAATATCATTATTTGTATGAACACGTGTTCCGCCATCCTCATAACACATTCGCTTTTAACTGAAACTAATTAAATTAAGACAACCTCATTAAACAATAAATTAAATGAAGACAACCTCATTGAACAATAAATTAAATTGTGATAACCTCATTAAACAATAATTTAAATGAACACAACCTCATTGAACAACAAATTAAATTAAGACGATCTCATTAAACAATAAATTAAATTAAGACAACTTCATTAAATAAATTAAATTGTAATTTACACACTGATACGTAATGTGTCCGATTGAGCAACCTACTGCGCACCAATAAAACTTTCTGATTTAAATCAATTGAGAAACAAACAGCACTCATAGTTTGTGGCTAATGATCAACAATTTAACCAATAAATAAAAGATGTATGTGGCTCCGAGCGACAATAGAGTTACACTAATCAAATATAATATTGATATCAACAGTTATTTTGTTTGGGATAGGTAACGCCCCTCGATTGGTACAGTTTTGAGCTTAATATTGGTAACTGGCTAACTAACCATAATACTGTTTTTCTGTATGAATAGGCACTTGGCGCACTCTTGCTTCATTTATATTCATACATATTTTTCTGCCATGTCTTTCTGTACATAAAGCTCTATCCAAAGCTTCTAAGCAAACCATTTTTAATCTCATTCACTATGCTTCATCGGCCTTGCAATCATCTCAGATCTCCCCATTTGCGATACTTGGGGTACACAATTTTTTTAAAATTGATATTACGAAGCCACATAGCTCTTGATGGAAATGACGCTTCAAGCTAAAAAAAAATTACAATGACCAAGAAAATCTAGATGGAAAAACTGTGCTGATTTCATAATGCCAGAACTCACAGTTCAAGACTAGTTTTGACTACGATAAACTAATAGGGATTCTGGATAACTCTTGAAGTGCCGATGCAAAATATTCGCCATCGATTGATTGATTGATTTTATGTTCGTAATAACTTATTTGTTTTTTGGCAAAATTATGTTTTTGTAAATTGCATTGTCTGACCAGATATTGATAAAAATAGTATATAGTCTACTATAAGTACAGGGTTTTCCAAAAAGAGGTGTTATTTTGATATTCAATCGTAAAAGATCAATGGTTTCGTTGCTTGTGTGGCATGTAGCGCCGTTTTGTTGAAAGTAAACGTTGTCCAGATCAATACCATCCAATTCCGGCCTTAAAAAATCATCAATCATCTCTCGATAGCGCAATCCATTCACCGTAACTGTTGCTCCAGCCTCATTTTCGAAAAAGTAAGGTCCAATGACTCCGCCGGACGATAAACCGCACCAAACAGTCACTTGTTGAGGATAGAGAGGCTTTTCAACAATAACTCTTAGGTTTTCCGAGCCCCAGATTCGACAATTTTGCTTGTTGACGAAGCCACCGATTTGGAAATGGGCCTCATCACTCAAGATGATTTGCATTTGATTCACTCATGTGAATTTTAATAATTTCAATGCGTTGTTGAAGCATGTATCGTTCCATTTTTATTAATGGCGTAGTTGCTACATGTCAAATTTCAATAATAAATTTCCGAAATAGTGGGCTATTCAAAATAACACCTCTTATTGGAAAACCCTGTAGTTTCCCAAAATAGCTCAGAGAAATGATTTTTTTGATTGTGCATTCAAGCATAGTTAACAATGTGTTTATAATATGCTGTTAAAGCCCCGTAGTAAGCATTGAAAGATGGTTTGAAAGGGAGATATGTAAATACAAATGTTAGAGGGAGCGAGCTAATATTAAAAAAAAATAATAATTAAGTGAAAATGGTGAAGATATTTAATAAAACACGACTCGTTTGAAATAGAGCAAAATTCTCTCGACAAATGCTTTAGTTGCATTTAAAGATACAATGTGAATTTTTTCATTCCTATAATATATTAACGGAAAAAAATGTGTTTTCAATAATTTTCAGAGCTTACTTTGCGATTTTTTTCTATCGAGGGATTTTCATATAATTAACGTTTCGGCATAACAAATGTTTAGATATTATCTTAAAAAATAACATATATTTTTTTTAAACTTAAAAATTTAAAGAGTTAACGAGAAACTTGTTATAAATCGGTAGAAATTGGGTACGCTAGTTGATTAAATTATTCCAGTTTGAATTACAATAACATGAATAATATGAATTAAAAAAAATATATATATTATCCGAGTATAATGTGAGTTGTTATCATTAAAATACAATAAATAAATTACACAAATATTATTCAAACTGTGTTTCAATTAAATGAAATGACAATCTTGTTATTATTCATAGATGATTCGTAATGATAAATATGTAGGTATTATGTAGAGGGAAATTAGAGCAATCACACCATGCGCAAAATTTCCACACTAGATTATAGCACGGAGTTATTAATACAGACGAGGCACTATATCTAGATGAGGACTTATGAACTAAAAAGCAGTGAAACGAGATTGGGCTCGATGCACTGAATAGACAATACACACTAGAAATGCGTTTCAGGTAGATTTGGTTGGAAACCAATGTCGTCACTGATTTAAGAGGAAACGTAGGCGGCGTTTTGTCCATACAAATTTATTCGGCTACTTGCTGATGTGTACTCGGCGTAGCTCGACTTTTCTCTTTTTTATATAAATATAATATGCACGTATTAAGGCGATGCCATACGTAGTAATGCAAAATCATGTGTTTTTGGTTTGAAAATTTTGTCGCCTAGAAATGTTTCAGATGCTTTAATTAAATACTGCGAGTAGAATAAATCTTGGCCTTTGAAATAATCGAGTATTTTTTATAAAAGTCTTTTTATAAGCCCAGAAAAAAATAGTGTAATGGCCTATGAAAACTGCTTTAAAGTTCAAAATCTCCTACTTACGAACCCATTTTCGGTTATGATTTTATTGTATAATATGGCAAATTAAGTTATTTATAAAATGATCGGAAAAAAATTAAATATTTATGTCTGAACATCCACAAAATAAAATAAAAGGCACTTTTTGGCCATGTTTTTTTTTTGCATAAATCAAAACAGGCGGATGGTGTTAAGCGGGAATTTAAACCTTATCGCCATCTACGTAAGGGTTGTTATTGATAGCGGCTCAATTTAAAATATTACACGACGAAGTGCATCGCCTTAATATAAACCTTCCGGAAGAAATTCTCTAAATGATAGTGAAAACCCTATCAAAATCCGTTGCGTGCTTTATAAGAAATAAGCGCACAAACAGACAGACGCGGATTGTGACTATTTTATACTGTTTAAAGATTTCCTCTTAGGATTTTCACACTAGTGCAAATATTTTTTAACCCTTCAGGCATCTGGTATATTAACCGTAACATTTCTTAACTCTTTGCACGCGGCCGTATCAACTGTTGTTACGGCAAAAAGTCTATACTCACACGCGGCTGTATCAACAGTTGATACGGAAACTTTGACGGCCGATATTCCAGCGCTCTTTCGTCATAAATGTATTTTTTGCTCACTTGGACATTCGTAAAACTACCACGATGCTGACATCTACAAGAATTTCTCAAAAATAATATTGTATTTCATAAAAAAAGATCGATAATCAAGTGCGCCTCTTCGCGCCTTTTAGTCCTTTAGTTTACATTTTTGTCAACGGATGGCGTTAGTACTAGTATGTCATTCACAACTTTTCATAACTAAAAATTATAAGTGCTCATGGTGTCCCACTTGTGTCTATCAACGCAGTGGCCTAAGTACACACACGCCGAGTGAATGGCGGGACCACATTCAAAAGATAAGGTACGTCTTTGTATGAAATTTTATGTTTTTGTTTTTATAAACATCTAACAGTGTTGACACACGAGGATTTGTTTTCATATCGTGGAGAATAATCTGTTCTGTCTATAGAGTTCAATAAATCATGCCAGAAAGCTATAATTTGACATTTAATTGCATGCATAGGTATTTGAAAATATGTACCGCGTACGGGTATAGATAAAACGGAGCAAATTAACACATTCAAAAGGAGTTGCCATCAGAAAGTCGTGTGTATTTCCGCTTCTCAATAAAAGCCAAATAAATAGGATATTTTTGAACGTATCTGAAAACTAATAATCCTTCAAATTTTCTTATCAGAAAATAGCTGTACTTCGCCACGCATTACTGTAGCTCAGTCTGTCCTTGCAGATAGAGAAACAATAGCGTGTGTTGCTTTTACGACCATCAGATGGCGCTGTTTTAAAAAAAAACATTTTTTAATCTATCACAGGCGACATCTGTATATTATAGGTACATAATAACGCGCGTATTCGAATGCAACGTTATGTCAAAATTTCAAAGCAATCTGTGAAGAACTTTCGGAGATTTAAGATTTTGAACAAACGAATATTAACATTTTAATTTATATAAATAGATAGATAAATATATAATTGTTTAAATATAAAAATTTTGATATCAAACATAAAAAGTTTTAAAAATGGCTAACCTTACATGTTTTCGTCTAAACACTGAACTAAAATTACTGATAATGAAAAAAAAACATATTTTATTGCCACTTCACTTTTTGTTATTTCATATAAAAATATTTAATTAAAAATTCACTTTTTAACCTTTCGGAACCTTTGGTTTCATAGAGGTGTACCTTTTAATTATTCTGTGGTTGGTTACACATGTCCGACATAGTACATATGTATACCAGCATCTCAATAGGTTATTTTTACAAACTATGGATACTGTAAATATGTGGAAATTTGAAGACTGAATTTGAAACTTATTTTTCTGATTCTAATCATCATAATATTAAAAAAATATAATTTTAATATTTTCAATCATAAATGTTGATTTTAAAAACAATCTAAAACTGCACATTCCGAAACAATCAAATATTCATTAACAAAAATGAGCACAACAAATTATTATAAGCAATTATATATAATTTGTTACCCTTTGTGCTAAGCATAAAAACCTTGTCTTATAAACTTTAAGTCAGTAGTTCTAGTATTAATTATTTAATAGATATATTTTTACAGCGCCCTTGAGGTGATTTTTCACGAAAACGGCGCTATTTAAATTAGCCAAATATTATTATTAGTTTATCATTAAAAAATAATAATATTTGACAAGTCAAAATATTTCACCAACAAATGTAGATATAATATGTCTCAACGCCATCTAGTGGGAAATTTAGCACTAACAAAGCCTTTCCTACAAAAGAATGTTGGTGTTTACAGGTGAAAAAATATAATGAGCAATAATTTTTGATTGAAATACTAGTACATATTGAACTATTTGGTGGGTTGGGAATAAGCCGACGTAGCTCAGTGTTCCAGAGCACCTGACCGGACATCAGAAGGTGAGAGGTTCAATTCCCGTCGGCGGAATTTATTTTTACTAGGGAGATATTTTAGGGAGGGATTGGAAAAAATCCCAGAGGAATGGCAAATAAGCATAATATGCCCAATTCACAAGAAAGGTGACAAATTAAAATGCGAAAATCATAGAGGAATATCACTTCTATGCACAGCATATAAAATCTACACCATGATACTGAAACAAAGAATTGATAAATATGCAGAAAACCTACTGGGAGAGTATCAGGCAGGCTTCCACACCGGTAGATCCACAACAGACCAACTGTTCACCGTCAGACAGATCTTGGCAAAGTGCTGGGAATTTGACATAGACATACACCAACTATTCATTGATTTCAAGCAAGCATATGATAGCATAGATCGGGAGTGTCTATATGACATACTACTACAATTCCAGATTCCACCTAAATTGGTTAGGCTCATAAAAGCCACAATGTCAGACTCAAGATGTCAGGTCAAAATAGACGGAGAATTGTCGGAAGAATTTACAGTATCACAGGGACTTAAACAGGGGGACAGTCTGGCTCCCACTCTCTTCAACATTGTGCTCGAACATGTAATACGAAAAACACTAATAGACGCTGGCTCCAATATTTGTTTCAAGAGCAGTCAAGTTGTCGGATATGCGGATGACATCAACATTGTCGGAAGATCAATTTCAGCCATTAAGGAGGTCTTCGACCCTTTAGAAACAGGGGCGCGGGAAGTAGGACTGCGAGTTAATGTTGACAAAACAAAAATGATGGTACAGAGCAGGAACCCCTCACACAGAAGAAGAAGTAGTGCACTATTTAAAGACAACTACTCATACGAAGTGGTCGACCAATTCACCTACCTGGGCTCCAGCCTGACAGAGAACAATGAGGATCCAGCAGAAATCAGAAGGAGAATCACAGCAGCCAACAAAACATACTTCTCTTTGCTGCCAGTGTTTAAGTCACGTAGTGTCCACAGAAAAACCAAAATAACCATATATAAGACCATTGTAAGAACTGTATTGGCATATGGATGTGAGGCGCTGACACTGACGGTAAAGATGGCTGAAATGCTGGATACTTTTGAAAGAAAGGTGCTGAGAAGAATATGTGGACCCGTGAAAGAGGGCGAACAGTGGCGTATCCAGCACAATATAGAATTGTACGATATATATAAGGCCCCTAGCATCTCTGCACACATGAGACTCCTCAGGCTGAGATGGGCTGGTCATGTACAGAGAATGCCGGATACACGCGTCCCAAAAAGAATTCTGACTGGTCACCCAGGTGGAAAGAGAAAAGTGGGAAGACCCAGACTGAGGTGGGAAGATGAGGTAAGAGGGGATGCAGCACAGCTTCTCCAGGTGACAAACTGGAAGTCAGCCGCTGAGGACAGGAGGAGTTGGAGGCGACTGTTGCAGGAGGCCAAAGCTCGATATGGGCTGTAGCGCCATCGAAGAAGAAGAAGAAGGGAGATATTTTCAATTTGTATGGATATTTCAGGTGACTAATTATTGCTTATAATAATTTGTTATCCTTTGTGCTATGCATAAAAACCTTTGTTTTATAAACATTAGTTGATCATTAAAAAACAAAAACGAGCACATCGTTTTGGCGGCAAATCAAAAATGGAACCTTTTAACTAGTTATAGAAAATTTATTCGTTAATATTGTTTTTTTATAACCATGCTGTATCCTTATCAGTGAAACGGAGATAGCGTGAATGAAATACATGCTAATAAAAATATTACTAATCTGTGTTATGAATCACGCTAACAACAAATTCACAAAGAAACTGATTTCGTAAAATAAGGGGAATTATGTTTTAACTAGCAGTTAAAAACCTGCTAGTAGTTTTGTCACAAACTTCACATTCAAAAATTGTTTTGCGTACAGCGCACAGTTAGAGATATACACGAATTTGGGTTCTTAGGTTCCAACTTTAAAATATGTAAACGCGTGAAAACTCAACGGTTCTTTTTGAAAATAACAGAGGGCAGCACTTCTGTTTACAACGATCCAAAATGTACTGTCATAATACTACCATATTAGTGTATGCAGTGCAGTCACAGTGCGTATATTATGCATAAATGGAGCCTTAAGAACTCCCAGTTATGTTAATGTAAACACATTCAAACACATCGTAGAGGAATGTTTCCTTCACCAGTTTTCCTACGGCACATCTGTGCTGAACCAAGTGACTCTCAATGCCATCAACTGACTGAATAACGTAAGCAACCCACTTTGATCTCCACCATCACTCTTCTCTGCCATACGAAGCAGTATTTTCAAACGATGTAAGTACATATTACTGTGTACGTTCATTAACTTGTGATATTATGGGTCCATGGGACTCACGTCAAAACTCCCCTCCTCTGCCTCTCTCATCCTATTCACTACTAAGCCCCTCGCATCTTAGTACCTTCATGCATTCTGACTGAGATCACGCAGGAGAAGAGACAGCACTTTCACATAAGTGCAGTCTATTTACGAGAGTCATATGGGTCCACAATGTCACTTATGTAAGATTTGATTACCATGTCACTGGCCTATGTTGTGATATTTACAAGCACATATAAAATCATTTTGATTAACTTGTCGAATTCTGCTGCACGCTTAATACGCAAAAAAAATATAAATAGCACTTGGTTTCAACTTAATTACTACAAGAAATAACTATTTATATTGTGGGAGATTATAAAAGATGTATTGAAGTTCTTTTTTCTCAATCAAAGTTAAGTTTGAAGGTTAGGAAATATGCATAAATTATTAAAATAACCCAAACTAACACACATATAAACCTATTTTGTGCATGTTTACTTAAACCCCCAACTTAAATAGTTGTCTCCATTAGATATTTAAATCATGTATTGTTTTTTTTAAGAGCCTTTACATGCAGCGGAACTCGACAAGTTTACCATAATTTTAAAAGGCAATTGGGTAAATATTTCCCTAAATGCCGCACTTTTAAGGATGCCTTTACACTAGTAAGTTTATTCCTGTAAGTTGCTCACGTAAGCGACTTACGACAAATTTACCAATGTAAACGACACCATAAGTCACTTACCGTAATTTATACCAAGTTACAGAAGTTCTTTTTACGTAAGTTTTAGACAGGTCTAATCGCTCACTAATAGACACAAGTTATGGAAATTACACTTCATTTCAACTTTTACTACAAGAAATAATGTGTTACGTTGGGATAGATGGTAAAAGGTGCCTTATTTTTATTCAAAATTTACCTTGTAAAACGATCCTTTTACCGCCATTTTGGACTTTTTCGTGTGGAGTGACACTTGCGAAAGTTTTTTTTTAATCTAAATACGCATACATTACTTAATTAACCAAAACTAAGAACCTAAGAACCTATTTTGTGCATGTAAATAGCTAGAAGTGCGGCGGTTAAGGGAACATTACTCATACGATATCTAAATCAGTTGACAACACTCTCAGGTCGATCGACTAACAATAACACTCATTGTATACGCATAACCTTAGAATTAGATCAATAAATTAAAAATATTTCCTTCATTGCATTTCCATATTGTTTATCTTGGATTTTTCGTCATACAGCGTAATGTTATTCTGACGTCTTTCATTCCACGAAATATATATTGTTATTTATTCCATAAGTACCTAATTTAAATACGTTTAAAATGTGTAAAAGACTCACCATTTTGCTAGCTCGGGTGTCCGTTAAAGATTGTTATTGTTAAAAAAGTATTTATTGGTTTAATTGAATGACAATCACGTAAAATAGATTCACTCTTGTATGAAATCCGTTCGTTTTGACAGATGATAGCAAATTGCTCAGTAAGCTGAGTTGGCTGCCGGCTCAGTGTGGTCACTATTAAAAAAATATTTTTATGTTTATAAATATTTTGTTGACAAAATAAAAATGAATAGCGCTCCACATGTTTGTGGAGAATTTAGAAGTGTATAAATTTATTTTTTAAATTCGAATATTTTTATAAATTTAGGTTCCTTCCGTTTCTATCTGATTCTTTGGCAATACAAAAATTTAGTACCATCCTGATTTTGAGATTTTGAGTAGCCGTCCTGAGAATTAACAGAGCAATTTAAAAAATCAGTAAAAGATTATTTTTCTAACGAGGGTTAAAAAATATTTTATCTTATCTCGTTCTGTTTCCTCTGTTCTTCATTCTCAGTGGTTTATTTGTGATTCTCAGTAGGGAGAATTTCTTTTTTGTATGCTGGCAACACTTTTAGCGGGCTTTTGCTCTGAATGTTTGAATTTTCAGAACGACAATAAATAATTATTTTCACACAACTGCCGAATAGAGGAATAAAAGTCCTAAATTATCTCGGAATATGCAGATCTTTCTGTAGAAAACAGCAATATTTTAACGTTTTTACCTACAAAATATGTGTGTTCAGTGAGCAGTGAACAAATTAGTATGATACGTTTTTTCTTTTATTCAATAAAACAAAACCAAAATTTCCTCTGAAATCATAATATTTTTAAGTATGCACTTTAGGACACATTTTTTTAATTTCAAATAATAATATTTTTAACATAATTTATTAACCACAAATACATAGATACATAGTACAAATACTTTTGTGTATAACCTCCTATACTATCAGGCTGAGCCTGTTAAGAGATGTAGGAATTTAAAATAAAAAAGAAACGTCACCATCTCAAATGTCTCAATCTTTTTTTTTCTTCAGGCACGTAGGTAAGTACCATAGTATTGTAAAGCTCAGTCAAAGTTTGCCACCTAACTTTGGTTAGGTGGCAAATGTCGTGTGACTCTAGCGACAAAGAAGATAATATTGTTCTTCTTTATATTTACAAAAACGATTTAAAAGAAGATTTTAGGTTCACCCATACAACGAAATAAACGTTAATTGTAGCGCATTCATCGCGCCAGGGAATGGTGTCAAATAGACTTTTCTTTCCAACATCAATCCACGCTTTCTCCGCTAAATTCTTTCTAACGTATTCCAGTAAATTATAGTTATATAAACATCGATATTTTCCCGCCTCCAGAACAACTTTAATATTAAAAATATTTTCGGACGTCATTTATGTCAAACGAGTGGCAGATGCGAATGCAACGTGCGCACTAACACTAGCAACATAGGATGAAGGATACTCATGAGCAACGCGTATGCTACGCGCACAAAATTCGAATCGCTTGTAAGTTTCTCCGTATACGAATGATCTAAGGGTTACTTGAATAAATAAAAAAATGAATTCAGCCGATTTTCCAAACCGAAAACGGAATGTACAAACAAATCGTTCGAGTAAAACAGGACTTCACTACGCCCAGTTTTTACTCGTAATAATAATTTCGTGTTCGATTCCAATAAGATTCTTATTTTCTTTTTTTTATTTTACCTATTACGGGTGATCTTGGCTACACTAAATTTACTTTTTTTTTCTTCTTAAAACTCGTTTTTTTAAACAAAACTATGAAATAGACAAACTAATAAACAAATACAGCTAGTTTATTTTTTATTTTTTTATTTGGTACATTATTTTTTACAATTTATGTTTTCCAGTAATGTAGGCCTCACTGGGTGGCTTGCCCGTGCTGAGGCCTTCATTTTATAATATGAAAATCTAATCTACATATTACATTTAAAGAGAAAATAATAAATTTGAAAAGAAAATAATAAATTTAAAAATAAAAAAATAATACAATGAAAATAATCTTGTGTGTTTGTGAGTGATGTGTGTTTATATTGGTTTTGTGTGTTACGTGTAGGTTTTATTTTTATTTTATGCTATGACATTTTGGTAATATTGTCTTTTTTGTTCTTTAATCCATTTTGTAATTTTGTGTGTGAATTTATTTTTATTTTCCTCAATTTTAATTTCAAGTTTTACACTGTTGAAAGCTTTTATATAAATAAACAGATGATTATACAACATAAACATAACATAACGTAACATAACATACTTAACCAAAACGGTATAGAGCTAGTAACAATAGGTAATTTCAAATTTATAAAAGTGGTGACATGTGTACAATAATAGTGGGCATTTTTCGTTATTTAACCGTACAGATTTTTTTCAAAATTAGTAGATTTTTTTTAAACAGAACTATGAAATAACAAACTTATCAACAAATAGGTGTAAATAAATATACAGATAAATACAACACAAACATAACGCAACATAATATATTATGTAAATCCATTTATAGTTTTACACACACTTTTTAAACTTTTCAGGAAAGTAGGAACTATGAATGAACCAAATATTTTTGTCGTGTAAGTAATATACGAGTAGATTGTCAGTATATATTTAAAAATCTACAGTAGTGTAACGAGTAACTCATTATCTTGTGTTGTATAGGAAAATGTCAAATAATAATTCGTATAACTGTTTATTTACGATTCAAGCACACGTTGGCTTAATTATTAGTACCTAGTTCTGTTGTCACGTTATGCGTTTTCTTTACTGATTGATAGCGGGTACAGGGCCGGCCCTGAACCAAACGGCGCCTGGTGCTAGAAAAAACCTCAAGGGCGCTGTGTTAGGTATTATCAGCGCCTTGGCTCCTCGGATCCTGGTCCAATTGCGCTTGCACAGGGCCGGATCTGAGTGTCCCATCCCACCGGTCGGTAACCAATCGACATAATCCGAATCTTTCAAGACCCTAAGTGAAATTTATACTAAAAGTTCCACTCAGTTCAGTGTGAAACTTTTCTGCGCAGAGTCTTGCAGCATTATTTGGTTTATGTCGATTTCTTACCAACTTGTGGGACGACGGGCTTAGAATAATATAGTGGGTAGGTGGAAGAAGCATTGCCGTTGCAACCGGAAACCTTCTTCCTCTTCTATTTCTGCTAGGCTGCCAATTGCGCCCCATCGATGGCCATGTATAAATAAATTGACGTTACACTGGCAACAATTTAGCGCCAGTATCAAACAAAATTATATTTATTATGGAACCGTTTTAATGTTTACTATCATCGTCGGGAATAGGGAAACAGTTATAGCCCAGCTACACTACTCGCGAAGTTGATCGAAGTTGACCGAATACGATAGTGTGGGCACGAACTTCGCTTCGCTTCGGGCAACTTCGCTTCGCTTCGCCCGACTTCCGATTGTTGTCGGTAAATGCGCCCGAGTCAAAGGACTCGAAGCGTCACGGCATAAATAAACCAATCACTGACTGGTTGGACTGAGTTACTCGCGAAGTTGCACGAGTGTGTGGGCACGCACTTCGAACTTCGGCTAACTTCGTCGAGGACTTCGTCGAAGCGAGTAGTGTAGCGGCCGCTTTAGGTACTTTCCCATAATTGAGTACCTACTTAGTTTGAGATATTCATTATTCTTGGTTTTCCAGAATATAAAGGTTTGGTGTATTTATGGTTTGACCTATTATAGAACAATAGCATGTGAATCAAAATTGACTGGAGTGTTGTTTTATGCTGATAATATTATTTTAATAAAGTCTGACTAAACGGCGTATTTTATTTAGTCATTGAAACGGTTCAATGAATGTCAAAATTACCATAAATACAGTCAGAGCACTCACCGTCAGGTCAACGGGTGATAATCGAATCAAAATAATTATTAAAATTTTGATTGTTTTATCATTTCATGGTAAATTAATAAGTTCCCAGTATAAATAATTAAGTAAAGATTATTTTTTTCCAATTCGCATTTTTTTCTTGTTCCCACTAGAATGAAGAAAACAAAAATTTGGAATGAAAACTATGAACTTACGAGTATAACTTGAATGTTGTTTATTGTAACGGTTCTCTTTAAGCGCTGATTCCCGGTTCATTTAAGCGTTTGATCCAAATTTTCAAGTGTAAACTGTCTTGAAATGCTTAATCAAATGTGAAAAATAATTTGAAATTTATTAATTTTTTATAATACTGATTATATTTTATGCTTTTGACTGTCCAACTAGGAAGGATTCCCGTTTTAGGACAGGTTCAAATTTACAGGTTTCAAGTTATCCTAGACGAAAACAGGAAAACAGCTAAAAATTCATTAATTTAAAATTTTAAGGCTTAGGACAATTCCTTATCCTTAAGTTGAACAGGATCCCTCCCTGGTCTCTTAAACTTAAGGTTACACCAAGCATGTCAATGGAAGGCTTATTAGGATGATTGCTGACCTTACTCCGAACACTTACACAACACAATCATGCACTTTTTCAGTGACCATTGTTGCCGCTTCAAAAAACTAACACCGAGAGTTGCGGACAAGGCTGTTTAAACTTAGTGAGGCTCTAGTGAACAGGCAGGCACTCTAACAATCTTACAAAATGTAAGTATTTACCTACAAATTTTAGAAAAAAAATCTATTTAGTTTAATATGAACCATCCTGTACGTAAGAAACTTCGAAAGAAATTCGCACTGAGAGGACAATTCCAAGACACATGCGGTAGTTACGACGACATATGATTCTAATAACGGGGGTTTGCTCGATGCCAACGTTTTAATTATTTCTGATGAACGTATTACTAAAATCTCAATTGTTTCTAGAAGGATCCCTATGGATGTTAGTTATTTATATTTGAGATTAATAAAAACAGGACCTTATAATTAAAATATTTTATGTAAAACGTTTTGAAAATTCATATTTGATACTGAGAGTAAATTCCACTCTGGAACAAGCCGAAAATAAACAAATTATTATTGTATTATTTCTATCAATTACATGGAAATCGTACAGAAAATGATCTTAAAGGTAATACTAGAAAAACATAGACTGACTGATACAGACCAAATATTCAACAGCTGTGACGTACTAGATATACGCCAATTATTCGTTAAAACACTACTAAACTACATTTTTTACAAAATAAAACAAATTTCAACATACACAAAATATCACTGACAGACCAGTTAGACAAGCGTACAAAGAAAACATTAAAACTCCTACAGTAAATACAAGCCTTGGACAAAGGCACTATCAATACCATGCTATAAAAGAATTCAACAGTCTAACACTTGAAAATAAAATTGAGCAAAACAAAAATAAATTCAGAAACAAAATAACAAAATGGATTGAAGAACAAAAACGACAATATTACCTAAATTTCAAAAAATAAAACCTACACGTAACACACAAAACCAACACACATCACTCACAAACACACAAGATTATATTTTAAATGTTTTATTTTCTCATGTAAATTATATTTTTATATTATAAAATGAAGACCTCAGCACGGGTAAGTCACCAAGTGAGGCCAACATTACTGGATAACTCTGAAATGTAAAAAATATTAATAAATTAAATAAATATAAATTAAATTTAAAAAAAATAATTTGTGAAATAACATCAATAAATCAAATAAGATAGTCTTGTAACTGGATCGCAGTTCCTAAAATTTAACATTTCTCATAATTACCGTGCATGATATTCATACTCCCTCACGATAGAGGATTAGAAAATCTCTCCACAAGTCTCTGAGTCATGAAAATATACGCATTTATTTTTGTAAAGTTTAACGCAACAATTTTCAGCTCGCAATATACTTGTGTTCTATAACTGTTTATGACTGGAACTTCGAAATATTCATGTACTCGTATAACTATAAAAAAATTAGACATTATATACCTGGACACCATATTTTTTGTTCCATGGCAATATTTAATTGTTCATTAAGAAAAAAATGACTGTTCTCTCGTAATTATAAAGCAAAAATCTATATGTCTGTAGCGGGTGAGCAGAAAGCGGGCGGACGGCAGGCGGGCGGTGTGTATTTCATTTTAACTACATCTATTTCGATTTTTTATCTTGATTGAATGAATGAATGACTTAATGAATCCCTGAATGAATTAATTAATAATCGAATTGATGGGTGAATGATTAATAAATTAATTAATAAAATAATGAATGCATGAGTGAATGAATGAATGAACGAACGACAGAATGAATTAATGAATGATTTAATGAATGAATGGATGAAGTAATGAATGATTTAATGAATGAATGGATGAATTAATGAATGATTTAATGAATGAATGGATGAATTAATGGTGAATGAATTAATGGATGAATGAATTTATGAATGAAGGAATGAATGATTTAATGAAGGAATGAATAAATGAAGGAATTAATTAATGAATTAATAAATGAAGGAATATAGAATGAAGGAATTTATGAATGCCTGAATAAATGAATGACAGAATGAATGAATGATTGAATGAATTAATTATTTAATTAACGTATTAATGGATGAATGATTAATGGATGAATGATGAATAAATGAATGAATGCACGAGTGAATGAATGAATGAATTAACAAACGAATTAATTAAATAATGAATGGGGAATGAATTAATGGATGAATGAATAAATAGATGAATGACTTAATTAATGGATGAATGAATGAATGAAGGAATTAATTGATGTATTAATGAGTGAATGGAATGGAAATTAACTCTCTTCCCGGTATTCAATCGAGCTGACACTCGGCAGATAGACTTGTTGTCGATGACAATGCATTCTATCAAATTATCTGATGCATTATTAGGGAATCTATGTTCTCAAAACAATAATAATGAAATAAATATCGTAATAAAATATCGTACAAGAAAAACTACTATGCTGCTGGTCGGCAGACCAAGAAATTCTTCAATGGGATAGTCTAGAGTGTCTAGACTACAGTTATTCGTTTACCGGCAGATCTGTTTTTTTATCATCTACTAATTGACCCCTTTCGTAATTCATTCTCATTTTCGTTCATGTACCTTGTGACGTAATTTTTACGAAAAAATTCTACTATTTCCATGACTGCGCAGAACCCTCCAAAAGGCGCACCGGCAGACCAACTTTTTAAAGGCTTACTAAACATCTTTTCTCACTTCAAAGTAGTTTCATATGTGTACTCGATGACGTAGGGTTTGTTGTTTCGGGACTCTAGACTATATAAACATTGTGCATGGAACAAACCTCGCCAAATTTGGAAGGTCCGCGGCCCTTTCTCGCAAACATTATCTTTCCACGAATAATTGCATTTTTTAAACTCAAAACACAATATCGCTTCTTTAAACCCCTTTCGAAACTCACTGTAAAGCTTAAATGCCAAGAACACTTAACTCTTTTTATAATAATACATTAAAAAAAACAATTAGCACTTTACCCAAAGCCGCAATAACTAATAAAAATAAAATATTAATCTGTTATAAAAATAAAGAATAGTGAGTATTAAAAAATTGATTAAAGAACTGTTTTAGTTGACATTTCCCTGTAATATATACAAGAAGGTTCGTAACTGTGTTTAATTAGTAGGTATTGGTAGCTAGCTATATGTAAATGGTGGTCAATTTCAATTTTTATTTACAGTTAGTGCTTCGACAAATCAACATCGTTTTTCACAATGGAAGCGCCTGACGTATTGGAAGAGGCACTTACTGAAGGTAAGTACTAAATTATTGATATTGATTTATTTTATTGTTTTGTGGTTAAAATAAAGAACTCCGATTAACAAGAGAACGCATATAAAACAAGGTTCATTTTGTCTGTGGCTTTCTGGTTAAAAATTTAAATATCTTAATGTGTAATTTAACGCTAAAGTACCTACCTAGTACTTACCCAAAACTTAAGTTATTCTTTTTTTTTAATTTGTCTGTGTTTTTTGCTGTTTAAAATTTCGAACTGCGTTTTTAAATAATTTTGTCTGTGTTTTTTGCTGCTTAAACTTTCTAACTTCGTTTTTAAATACGTTTACTCTTTGTCGATGACAATGCATTCTATCAAACTACACAAATGCACACGCGGATATATACGCATTTCTCTGAAATTGGATGACATTACGTTAGTTATTATAAGAAATAAATTCTGGCCCTGCCTAATCACGATTTGGCGCAGTTGTTAGTGTTGTTGACCCCAGTTCCTGGGAAGCAATGTTCAATCCTCAGTCAAACCATATATATTTTTTAAATATATATAAACATTTATTTTTACGGGTTAATTTTTTTATTTATTAGACGAAGGTGTCTGTTTACCTATTAGGTAGTGTCGTTTATTTTTGCAAAAATTTAAGTTATCATAAAAATTGATCACCAATTTATTTTTGTAACTTTTACAGAGTATCGACATGATTATATTTATAAAATAAGAATTGGGAGCTGCGTCATTGTAATAATCCAGATAACAAAGTTCACATCAGGATGCATGCATTGAATTTTTTTAAATTAGATTTATTTGGATTAGATCAGAAATTATTAATGAGGAATTAGAGTGGTTGGTTGGTGTTATCATTATAATATAGAAAACGTACAGTAAGTTTGGATTTTGTAACGATCTTCACGATCTTTGAATATAATTAACTTCATTGTTTGTTCAAAGCGACCATCGCACAAGAGTCCCAACTAACCGAATCTAGTGACTCTGTGGCACCCCAAAATGGTGTATGCTGTGAGAATGGAAGGGAAATCAGCTGGAGAAGATAATGATTGCGAAATGCCTGAATATTTCAAGCAAAGCTGATACTGAGATTATATATCACTCTGAAAATTCCTACCTATCAATCTACAAGTCGGTATCTTCAGCGAAAACGAGAATATTTTCCAGTTTGTTTACTGAATAAGATTCATGCAAGATCCACGTAATCTTGTACTTGCACTTTTATTATACTCTGCGGTCGATTCGCCAAAAACCTGTTTGTCAAAATGCAACCTGGCCCAAATTTAATAAAGGTTGCACACGTACCTTTGCGTTCAAATACTGAGGCTATGAAATGGATCCGTCATCCTTTGCTGAAGAAAAACTACAACGAAAATTTCAATATTCAGATTAACAATACATCTCGTATTATATTTTGTTAAATTAAAAACTATGTGCGAACTTTTCATAGACAAGATTTTAAAAGCCAAGCAATCATTAATCCAATTATAATTTTTTTATTATAAAAATCAAATTTTAAAACTTATAAATAAAATAAAAAGGTTTGGCTAAGCCTTTCTTCCAGGAGTTAACCGCGTTGCAGACCTTTGCAGATGCCAATCGTGTAGTACTGACATTGATTTCGTATATTAACTGCTAATATCGTCCGATTTCAGAGAAATGCGTATAATTCTGCGTGTGTGTATGTGATTGACCTCAAAAGTTGATATAAAGCATTGTCATCAATGGCGAGACTATCTGATGAGTTTCAGCTCGATCGGATGTCGGAAAATGGGTTATTTTGCGCTTCCAAGATTTGCATTTGTTCAATATTGAAAACCTACTTAATAAATATTATTAATATTGGTATTTATAATATTTATTTAGTAGGTACATTCACGTCAAGTGGAATAATCGTGGTCATATTTTTTTATATTACACCCTCTGAGCATGTCTTCGCCGTGTGGTGAAAAGTCACTAACTAACTGGATATATATATATATATCCAGTTAGTTAGTGACTTTTCACCACACGGCGAAGACATGCTCAGAGGGTGTAATATAAAAAAATATGACCACGATTATTCCACTTGACGTGAATGTACCTATATATATATATATATATATATATATCCAGTTAGTTAGTGACTTTTCTATATATATATATATATTGCCAGATATATGTGGTTTCTTTTGGCCAAAGAAACCACATATATTTGGCAACCAAACTTTACAACATCCTTCCTCCAAGTTTGAAAAAGATAGAAAAGATAAATAAGCTTAAGGAAAAAATCAAAACATGGGTGAAAGAAATTAATGCAGGCATACTAGAAAATGTATTAAAAACATCATAGAAACTAAATAACAGAAAATCAAAGAAATCTACCAGTCCGCCTCAGCACAGGACTACCTAGTGAGGAGGACTAAGAACAAACAGATGAAATATTATTGATTATCATATATTGTAACTCACATCAAACCTGTAATTAAATAGACACTAATAAATAAAAAATAAATAAATAAAAACTAATTAACAATTTTCAGATAATGGATATTTGTGGTTGCAATTTTAAATGTACATTTAAGGGTGAAAATAAAAGTATTTTTAAATACTTATGTTTTTATTCAATAGTTTTAAGTCTTATAGTATAAAAAAAATTACTTTAATTTTTTTATTTACTTGTAGTGATTTTTTTGTAGTGATTTGTGGTGAGTAGATGTTGATATTTAGTGCGTAAAGTCACTATTATTAGTGTTATTGTTTTTAGGGGGGAGATGACTTTTTGTGAAATAAGCGAAGGCATATAGTAACTAAAGGCATTTAGTTAGGTTTTGTGCTCGAATTAAATTGTTTGGTTTTAGGTATAATGAGCGCTTGGCAAATAGGTAAAATAATATATTTGAATACGAAGTGGATAGTTCATATATTCGATAAATTTCTTGTAAGTTTTGGTGAGTTTACTAAGGGTTACTGAGTTTATGAGTATTGTGTAAGATCCAAGAGCTAAGAAGAGGCGATAACATACATAAAGATAAGGATCCAGGTCGTGCCAAAAAGACCGAAGAAGGGGCGAGAATATGCAAGAAGAGTCAAGGGGAGCCAAAAAGAACCAAGAAGGGGAAAAAAGATGCAAGAAGAGCCGAGACGAGCCAAGAAGAGTCAGTAAAAGCCAAGTAAAGCCAAGAAGATACAAGAAGAGCCAAGAAGAGGCAAAAAGATGCAAGAAAAGCCGAGACGAGCCAAGAAGAGTCAAACGAGCCAAAAAGACCGAAGAAGGGGCGAGAATATGCAAGAAGAGTAAAGTCCAGCCAAAAAGAACCAAGAAGGGGCAATAAAATGCAATAAAAGCCAAGACGAGCCAAGAAAAGCCAATAAGGGGCAAAAATATGCAAGAAGAGCCAAGGCGAATCAAGAAGAGCCAAGAATAGTCAAGAAGAACCAAGTAAGGCCAAGATGAGACAAGAAGAGCCAAGAAGAGTCAAGAAAAGCCAAGTAGAGCCAAGAAGAGACAAGAATAGTGAAGAAGAGCTACGAAGACACTAGAAGAGCCAAGAAAAATTAAGAAGAACCAAGAAAAGCTAAAAAGAATCAAGAAGAAAAGTGACAAGAAGAAACAAGAAGTGACAAGAAGAACTAGCAAGAACTATGAAGAGCCAAGAAGAGCGAGAAGATTGCAAGAAGAGTCAAGATGAGCCAAGACGATCCAAGAAGAGCCAAAAAGAGACAAGACAAGACAAGAAGAGACAAGAAGTTCCAGGAAGAACCATGAAAAACCAAGAAGAAGAAATATATAGGTATAAAGAAAAACAACGCTCAATCAAATCCTTTGTTCCTGCCCTAATCCTCAGAGCACGTGTTCCAAGTCCACACAAATCAGTGACCCCTGATGTACCGGTCACACCGGGACAAGAGTGCTCCTGGCTGGGGTAGTACGATCGTATCGTATCGTATCGTAGGAGGCTTAATTCAAATCTAAATCCAAACGGTGCATTTAGTGACTTATACCACTGACATAAACTTTTCGCGCAATTATCGACTTTACCCTTAGAAGCGAGGTCAAAGAATAAAGTATTTTGACGAATCTAATTCATTTACAATACAAAACATTAGTTATAGTTATCGCTTCACGGCGACGATGTTTACATAATGTATTCTAATTTGCTCGTTAGTACAAATCAAATTAGAATACAATTCAACTTCGTCACCGTACTACGAAGTCCATTCTTAAGCATTAGAAAGGGTAAAAAAATAAATTCCTGGGGTACCTCCGTTTTAAAATGAACATTCCCATCGAATTTATAAATTATATTAACTTACGAACCGAAACCAGACTTCTCAAACTATCAGATAGAAGAGTTTTCACTGATAATTATTCTCATTAAAATGTATTAAATCTCTTATTGACTGCCCGGCATTATTGGAATTAATTTACACTTATGTACCAAAGACACTTTTAAGGCGAAGCTTTTGCTAAATCACTATTTTGATTAATCTTTATAAAGAATTGGTGTACATTATGAAAACTAAAAAATATGCTTTAGTTAAATTGAAGTTCTTCCTATCGCTTCGCTTGAGTAGAATTCAAATAAAAAAATAAATTACTCAATAAAAAATATAAATGCAAACTACTACAAAAAATATTTTTTCAATAGAAATGTATGAACGCATATAGGAAACAACTTTTAAAAAATACAGTTTTATAGCTAAGATTATCTGTGACAGTTTCACTTGATTTACTTTTTTTGCTTTCCTAATAAAATTATTTACCAAATAAGTAAAAACCAGTTTTTGCTTGAAATCGAACTTTTTCTTTTTTGTTTCTAGACTCAGTTTGTCAAGCGATTTTAATGCCTTTTACCTATGATATAAGGTATACCAAGAATATACACATTTTTGGCTTGTAGCTTCCTCAAAATTAACCTCACTATTAACTACTATGTTTATTCACCAATTCCAAGAATTCATCGGCTTGCAAACAAACACTGTAAACTTATTGGTGTTTATAATTTTGTGGATTTCAAAGGAAACTAATTTCCTTAGATGAATTAAAAGGGAAGATAGATTACTGAGTTTGCCCGTGGTCTCATTAAACTTCGTCCATTGGAGAAACTTGTAATTTACTGCGTTTGGTATCACATGTAAGTCCGTCAGACATACAAGCTGTCACCGACTGCCAGAAACACGTCGCTGTAGGTTCTTTTTTGTTAAGAAATTCTTTCCCGTGCTTTTAAGATATGCACAAATCATTCTCGAGCAAAAAACAAATCTCAGTTTCTTTCCATTCTCGTGTACAAAAATCACTTATTATTCCAATAAAAGAAATTGTTCACAATGCTTTTTGCAGCCCAAAAACGTTAAACGTTAAGTAAAATCAAGTTAACATTGGAAGAATCAATATAAAATACCAAAGAGTCCCAATTGAAGATGTTAACCCCCTTACGCAGTTTTATCATTGCCTGAAGTATGGACACACAGCATTAAGATGCCTGAACAGAACGCAACCTCCTACCTGCCCCCATTGTGCAAAAGATCACACCCTAGCAAAATGCACAGAAAGAAACAATAAACCAATCTGTTACAACTGTTCCTGCAATAATAGAAAATTCAAAGCAAACATATCGGACGACCACAGTGCTGATAGCATCAACTGTACATACAGACAAAAAATGCTTCAAATCGCCAAAGAGAGAATAGAATATGAATAAAATTGCACACTTCCTTATTAGCGATAAAAAACACAAAGGCTCTCAACAAGTCCGTTCTCCATAAAGTGAGACAGCGAACGCAGAACACGTAAGTGTATGAAGGACAACCTAGTTACAGTACGTACGTCGTATTCTACTACTTAACTGTGTTCGTCGAGAAACATTCGTAAAAAAAATTCTCGTCGCTCGCCTGTGACGGCATGCTTGCCGCGGACACGCTCGCCCGTCAGTGGGCCGCAACTGGTGTCCCGATGAACGCGTACAGGAACGAGGGACGCTCATAATAATATAGCTGTTTCACCCGTACACATATTCTTTGAATTGATACTCTTTCTAATGCGTTCCGTTCCATTTCGCTATGAATGATGTTATTTGTAGGCATTTAATTCATTCACACATATTCGTTGTGGCTATTTTTTTTCTTATTCGTTTCGTTATTCGATTTCAATCTAGAAACAGGAACTTGCTATATGTTTGCTTTGTATTTATGTTATTCATAATTTCAGACCTATTTGCTAGTTTATTAAATTTTATTATTTTTCGTCTTTTTAAAAATCTTATCAAAATTCATAAAAATATTTATTTCACAAAAAGAGTACAAAGGGTATAACTTATAGGTTACATCCTATTTCTTCCAGCTAACCCAACAAATACACATTATATCACATAACCCAACAATTACATGTTAACAAATAAATAAAAATAAATAATAGTACTTAAATAAAAAATAAAAAAAAAACGTAAAAAAATATCTCTTATAATACCTTACCTATGAGTACATCACATTCTCCTTTCTAGTTTTATTTGTTTTTAACACTCAGTTATAATTATATGAATAATTTTTTTATTTTTATTAAATTTGTAAATAATACTTTGATTTATTTACTACTAACTGACGTGTGCCCGGCGTGGCCCCGGTTTACTAATGGTTTTTAGTAAAGTTTTGACGCTGTAAATTCTATTGTAAACTGGGTCTATTTTTAAGATGGAAATAAGAATTAATATTTTTTATAAATAAAGATATTCTTGGTAAAAAAAAAAATGTTCTGAAGAAATTAAAAAGTTTACTTTTCATAAGTGTCGTTTCACTTGATCGTGCCATGTCCTCGGGTATTCCCGACTTCTACCATTCGCTACTGTTACTGTGAATACCACATTGTTACTATTTAAAAAAAAAACTATATAACAAAAAACTCTCTAATCACTCCTGACGCTAATAAGAACAAACTTTGTAATATTCAGCTAAATCAGTCTAGTAGTTTTTGAGTCTATAAGGTACCAACTAAGAAACATTCATTTATATATATAGATACAGATATGCATGTCCTATTACTTAAATTCAATATTAATTATAAGATTAAGACTAAGATATCGTATTACATGTTGGGGTGACAAATTATGCTATAATCCTACTCAGAAGAGGGGGTCAGATCAATTGGGGAACTGCGGCGGAATATCATTTTTTTGTATGGGATCTGTCACTTTGACAGATGACACCCGCGTTCCGTAAATTGTTCGGACTTAATTTTGAAATATAGCGTGGCTAGCAGATCATGTCGCATATCGTCGTCACGCCCACACTTATAACACATCATATTTTTAGGTGTGACAGGTCTTATGGGATTGTATGGCGAGTTAATATGGAGTTATATAAAAAGCTTTTAATTTATGGCGTAAACTGTCACCCCCTTTAACATTTCTATGGGTCAATTCAGATTAATTTTCTTCTTTTTTGAATTAATCACATTTATTTTATTCTAAACCTTACGAGTAAATTATATTCTTGTTTTCTGTTTGACTGGTTTGCAACAAACATGAATATGTATCGTAGGTACATATTTACTTTATATTTTATGCCTTTGTTTATTTACAATACCAGGTGTTATAATTATATGATAATGGTCTCAACTGTCTCAATTTGTGGGTAGAGTTGACCAACCAAGCCAAGTCCTCAATCATTGCACAAGCTTCTGCTTTTAATGATGGTGGTAGGAGTTATTCAAATATTTTAAAGACATTCGTAACACGGGAACGTTTGTCTTTCTTATAAAACAATGTTGTTCGTTTTTGTTTGACAATAATATTAAATAATATATATATTTTAAAACTCTCATGATGGAAAGCAACTTCAAGATGAAAATATTTCCGCTAAGAAAAAGATTTACATCTGTCAACTAGGTAATTTAAAAACCTCGACAGGTAACTATTTAGGTACTTCATTATCGGTAACTAATTTACTTGTAAACACAGGCTATTTCATGATCGTTTTAATTGCTGTAATAAATTTGCTTTTCAAATAAAACCGAAGGTTAATACGACCACATTTTTTATTTAAAATTTTTTTTTTACTAACAAAATTTTTGATACATATACAATTCAGGTACATACATAGTAATATAGAGTTATAGTAATATAGTAACATTAAAAGTTGACTTTGCTTTGAAACGTGCTGGTGTCGCCAAACTGCGACAAAAACATAAACATAAACATAAACATAAACATAAACATAAACATAAACATAAACATAAACATAAACATAAACATAAACATAAACATAAACATAAACATAAACATAAACATAAACATAAACATAAACATAAACATAAACATAAACATAAACATAAACATAAACATAAACATAAACATAAACATAAACATAAACATAAACATAAACATAAACATAAACATAAACATAAACATAAACATAAACATAAACATAAACATAAACATAAACATAAACATAAACATAAACATAAACATAAACATAAACATAAACATAAACATAAACATAAACATAAACATAAACACAAACAGAAACATAAACATAAACATAAACACAAACAGAAACATGCATATACACATAAATGCAAACACAATAACAAACACTAACACGGCACGGTAAATAGTCCGATACAGTTTTCCATACAAACTTTGAGGAACCAATGAGAGTGATAGAAAAGATATCATATATAGTCGGATTTTTACGGATAGAATTTGTCTTCCATCGCCCCTCTAGATCTCCTTAACGCCCCCTAATTTTCTTTGCGGTTTCTACTCTCCCCCTAAAAGCCTCCATCGCCTACAAGAAGGCGTTATCGCCCACTTTGAGAAAGACTTGTCTATATCCTATATTTATTAGAAGTAATAAAATAATAATGAAAACTGAGACTTAAGTGATTTATTTTTGGGTTGTGTAATAATTTAATATTTTTATTTTTCTAGGGAGCGAAATAAAAAAGTTTTTCAAAGGATCATGTGTCTTCGTAACGGGAGCCACTGGCTTCTTGGGCAAAGGTAAGATAATCATTTATTATAATTATTGACATAATCTGCCATTATCTTTTTACTGTTAATACCCCTACAGACCACTCAATTTGGTTGTGTCAACCGATGGGTTTTGCGTACAGACGACCGCGACGCGATGGTTGGTTCAACTTGGTCAGTTGTTACTCTGGGGAACACACGCAGCATGCCTCCTATTTTATATTGTAAGCGTCTTTTAAAATTAATAACACGAAAAGGAAAAGACAAACGCGGGCAAAACGAAAATAAATCACACACGAAGAAAAATAAGTAATGCTGATTTATTTAAAATCTCAACAGATTTATTAGTCATCCTATTAAAAACGGGACTGCAAGCTGCTTTCCGATAAAGTGTTGGTAAATTAGTAAAATATTAAAACTTAATTTCTAATGAACTTTAACATAAGAAACTTCTGTGGCTTGGCTTCAGTTAACTTGTATACAGTGGTGCCTCACACAACGAACTTAATTCGTTCCAGGAGCAAGTTCGTTATGCGAAAAGTTCGTTATGTGAAACGCGTTTTCCCATAACAATACATGTTAAAAAAAATAATTCGTTCTGTAGCATAAAATATGGTAAGATGACATAAAAAAAAGATAAATTTTTTGTTATTATTTTTATTTAGATACATCTAAAAACATAATGAAAAAAACACACATTTTTTAATTTTAAGAAATAATCGAATCTTGCACATCTTCATCCATTTTCCGCCGATGGTGCAGTGAAAAACCTGTCCAAAGTCGTTTGTTTCTCTCTTTTCTTCAACATCTGCCGGAAATAACGGACAAGAGTATCGGAGTACAGGTCGTTGATCCTGTTTGCTTCAGCGGAATCCGGATAGTGGGCATTGGTAAACTCCTGAACTGCTTTCCATTTGACCAGGATGTTCTTGATGTCAGCAGTTGGAATTGGTTGATTGTTTGATTGTTGCTCCTCGTTATCAGATGACGCTTCCCTTTGAGCATTGTCCTGTTGTTGGGCCAGAAGTGTTTGGAGCTCTTCAGTTGTCAGCTCTTCTTTGTGTTCCTCAATAAGCTCCTCTACATCCTCTTCCTCTACCTCTAATTCCAACCTTTGGGCCACTGTGATGATGTCCTTCACCACTTCTGTGTCATCAACTACTGCTTCTTCCTGAATCCACGAAGGCACAAGCATCTTCCAAGCAGAAATGAGGGTCCTTTGTGACACTTCTTCCCAGGCCTTCTGTATAAGTCGTATTGCCAAAAGGATATCAAATTTCTCCTTCCAAAACATTCGGATAGTCATATTGTCTCCACCAAACTCGCATTCTTCAAACACCTTATTAAAGAGGGCTCTAGTGTAGAGTTTTTTTAAAGTTCGCAATAACTTGCTGATCCATTGGCTGGAGAATGGATGTGGTGTTTGGTGGCAAATACTGCACCTTGATAAAAGGATAATTTTCCTGCAATATTTCTTCTAGGTCTTTTGGGTGAGAAGGGGCATTGTCAAGTATCAGAAGGGCTTTGAGCGGCAGTTCTTTTTCCAACAAGAATTTCTTCACGGCAGGAGCAAAGGTTTCCAGAATCCATTCGTTGAAGATAACTTGGGTCACCCAGGCTTTTTGATTGGACTTCCAATGGACGGGCAATTTGGACTTAATAACGTTATTTTTCTTAAAAATTCTTGGATTTTCAGAGTGATAAACCAATAGAGGTTTGATCTTGAGGTCTCCGCTGGCATTAGACGAAATCATAAGGGTAAGTCTGTCCTTCATGGCTTTGTGTCCTGGCAATTTCTTCTCTTCTTTTGTAATGAATGTTCTGCTCGGCATTCTTTTCCAGAAAAGACCCGTTTCATCGGCATTGAACACTTGTTGTGGGCAGTATCCTTCATCCATAATAAATTTTTGAAAATTAATAGAGAACTTTTCTGCTTCTTTTTTATCAGCACTGCCAGCCTCACCATGCATATTAACGCTGTGGATTCCATACCTTTTCTTAAATCTAAAAAACCACCCCCTGCTGGCTTTGAAATCTTCTTTATTATCTTGATTGCTGCTACTTCCAGGGATGTTTTTCTTTAGATCTTCATAAATTATCTTGGCCTTGTAACAGATAATATCTTGGGTTGTTACGTCACCTTTCACCTGCCTGTCCTTAATCCAAATCGCTAATAGCCTCTCCATTTCCTCGTGGATTGAAGATCTATGTTTTTCATTAAATAGTTTTGATACTCCTTTGGCTACTTTGGCTGATTTTATTGCATCCTTGTTTTTCAAAATGGTGAAAATGGTGGTCTTGTTGAGGCCAAACTCTTTGACGAGGTCACACTGTTTTACCCCACATTCACTCCTTCTAATTATTTCCTGTTTCATTTCAAGAGAAATCACCTTCCTGCTTTTTTTAGAACCCATCATATAAAAAAAATGTTGAGTTTATCTTAAAAGGACGACTGCCGTGATACGTGTGCGATTTAATTCGTAATGAATAACGATTGCTGCGATACGTGCGTAAGTTAAGCGTACTACGCAGTGACTAACGAGTCTAACGACTGCCTGCGCGGGAGGATGCAATTAATCGGCAGTGATCGTAGAAGATCGGGCGACTTCGTTGTGTGAAGCGAAGTTCGTTGTATGAATCGTGAAATGAACGAAAAGGAAGTTCGTTGTGTGCAGCATTCGCTGTGCGAGGCGTTCGTTGTGTGAGGCACCACTGTATTTATATCTATCATTGTATATTATATAAAAGCTGTTTGTTTCTTACAAAATAAATAAATATCCACACACGGAGTGAAATGTGTATTGATTTCTTATCATTATACTGCTAAAAATGACTGTATGATCATTTCCTTATAAAATATTAATCATACAGAACATATCTGAATGCGTGTTCAACGCAGTTGGCCTTGTCCGAACAAATATACGGACGATATGCGAAATTATTATTATTTTTAAAACACGTGTTCTGACTTCATCATTTATTTATTTATTTATTTATTTATTTATTTTTTAAGACATACACAGTACAATAAGATACAGTTAGATAAATTTAGTTATTACATAGTTGTAGTACCTATTACGTATGTCCATAAAATATCATTACGTAATTTCGCCTGAGATTGTTATAAAAGGAAGGAAGTGTGTGGATAATAATAAAAATGATAAATAATAATAGTAATAAATGAATTGAAAACAAGAGTTATAATAAGGTCACGAATTGTAATTGACTGTTAATATGTACATAGGAGTTTTGAAAAATGATGTGAAAATATTTTTGAAATATGTCATGCTAAGAAATTTAATAAGTTAGTTTTGTATGTTAGAAAGGAATCATGAAAGATGTCTAAATGTAGTAATTTTTCGTAATGGGTGTATGTTGTGATTGCGCGAGTAATTACTGAGTTGTTTGCTGCATTGGTATTGTTGGCTTCAATATGAAAAAGTGTAGTGTGCCTGGTACGCCTTGTTGGAACATTTAAACCAATGACGGATAGCAATTCGGGACTATCTATTTTATTATTTAGCAGATTATGTAGAAACAACAGGTCTGACAATGTGCGTCTTTTTTGTAAAGTTAACATATTATTTGTAGTTTTGTTGTATTTCTTGAGCAAATGTTTCGAAAATTTATTCTGTATACTTTCTACTAAATCTATGTATACCTTATATTGAGGATTCCATATTGTGGAAGCATACTCCAGTGGACTTCTGACCAATGAACAAAACAAAATTTTCAGAGTCTTAGCACTTTTGAAAACTTTGCATATTCGTAATAAGAAACCTAGCATTCTGTAGGATTTTGAAATAATGTGTTCAATGTGCTTGTCAAAAATTAATTTGCTATCTAAGTAAACACCTAGATCTTTACACGTAGACATAGGTTGTAAAGGTTTGTTATTCAAGTTGTATGGATATATGATTTTGTTTTTATTTCTAGTAAATGTAATCGAGTGACACTTAGATATGTTTAAGGACAATAAATTTGATTCACAATATACGCACAAATTATCAAGATCGCTTTGCAATTCCATACAATCGGGTAAACTCTGTATAGCTTTATAAATTTTCATGTCATCCGCGTATAAAACAAAGTAACTATTTTTAAAGCATACGTAAATGTCATTTATATAAATATTAAATAAGAGTGGTCCAAGATGCGATCCCTGGGGCACACCTGAGACGATTTCCGTTAAGCAAGATGCAAAACCATTGACAACCGTGATTTGATGCCGATTATTGACGTATGATGCGATCCATCTATAGAGGTCACCGTGAATTCCTAGACCTAATAACTTTTGTAAAAGAATATAATGATTAACGCGGTCAAATGCTTTAGAATAATCCGTATAAATGGCATCTACCTGGCATCGCATATCCATTTGAGCATGAAGAAAATTTGTAAAAAATGCAAGATTTGAAGTTGTGGAGCGATTTTTCATAAAGCCGTGTTGATTATTTAAGAGTGAGGGTGAGATAGTAGAATATAATTGATCGTAAACAATTTTTTCCAATACTTTACTTAGTATCGGTAATTTGGATATAGGTCGATAGTTCGAGACATCATTTTTACTGCCATTTTTATATATTGGGGTAATCAAGGCTGTTTTCCACTTGTCGGGAAATGTTCCTTCAGATAGCGATAGTTTGAAAATAACAGAAATGGGGGGTGTCAATTGTTTACTACAATAATTTATGAAGATCCCTGGAAGTTGATCATCCCCTGGCCCCTTTTTGATATCAATGGACTTAAGGTATTTGAATGTGATGTCTTCATTGATCTCGATTGAGTTGATTATGCTATTTGAATTAGAGCAAAGACTGGCATTGCTTGTATGTGCAGGTTGAGCATTCGAAAATACAGATCCAAAATACTCAGAAAATAAGTTGGCTACTCCTCTACTGTCATTAGCAGTTTTTTCACCGTAAATCATATGATCAGGGATGGCAGGAGATTTTCTTTGAGAATTGACGTAGGACCATATTTTTTTAACATTATGCTGTATACCGGATTCTATTGTAGAAATGTAGGTTTTGTAAGCTGCTGAAGCGACTGTTTTTTGCCTTTTGCGAAGCAATGAAAATGAGAGATAATCAAGGGGGTTCCGATAACGCTTCCATTTTCTAAAGAATTTTAATTTTTCGTTTGTTATTTTTATTAAGGCTGCCGTGTACCATAGTGGGTATTTTCCAGATTTCACAACTTTCTTAGGAATAAACGCTTCGATAATCTGTTCAATTATAACATAAAACGAATTTAACGCTGTATTTACATCCGGTGCATTTATAACGGTTGACCAGTCGGTTTCTTTCAGTCTCTCATTGATCTCTGCATAATCTGCTTTATGGAATAATTTTATTGTTCGAGGAATTGAGAGGGTTGCAATAGTGGATGGAAATTCTAGTTCTACAATCAATGATTTATGATGAGCATCTTCTTTAACTAATGGGTGGTCGGCAAGCGACACATTAACTGAAGTGTTACAGAAGACGAGGTCCAAAATTCGACCGTATTTGTTAGGTAAATGGTTAAATTGGGTTAAATTTGCAAAAGATAAGCAGTTAAGTAACGCGAGTGCGCATTGATCTCTATTACTTGGCATTTGTTGATTATTCCATTCGATATTGGGCATGTTATAGTCGCCAATGATTAAAAACTTGTCATTGGGAAAACGGATTGTTAAGTCAGAAATAGTATTGGTATGACTGGTAAATAATGCTAATCTTTCTGATGATGTTAATTTTGGACCGACGCTAGGTAAATACACGCAGCACATATGAATATTATAACAATGACGATTCGATTTTGATGTATTGACAGTTATCCAGATATCCTCAGCGTCTGATTTCCAAGAGCGAGGGGTAACAAAAAATTCTTTTTTAATTCCTATGAGTACGCCTCCGCCAGTTGATTTACTAGTTCGGTGTATATCCCTATCATTTCTGTAAACAGAATAGCGATTATCAAATAATTCCTCATCTCGGATACTATCAATTAACCAACTTTCGGTAATGAAGATCAAATCATAATTATTGAGCAGTATATTTTGATGAAATTCCTGTGTTTTCGAGCGCAAACCTCTTGAATTTTGATAAAAAATTATTAATGAATCATACATTGAGAATTTTCGGTAATTACATTATTATGTTCGATTTCTGTAGAATATATTTGAAGAATATTATATTCTAGAGTTATGTTATTAGTCATGAGTCCACTGGGCTTAGCAAAGCACAACATACTATTAATATCAATTAAAGTGAGTGAGTATATTATAGAATGTAGTAGTGAGCAGTTAGTGTAATTATTAGCATGTGGGGTTAATGTAAAAAGGGTGATATTGAAAAAATTATGAAAAAAAATACGAAAATAATAGTAGTTACGAGAGGATGGGTGGTTTAACATTGCAGTGGTAGTTAGGTAAGGTTTTTTAGCTGTAATTCGCATGAGACGTGTATGGGTGGTGATGTTTCGTTTTTCCGTAGGTAGATTTTTGCACTTCTTATCCATAAAAACTGATAGTTGTTATCGTTTTTGAAGGCTTTAGCGCACCTCAATATTGATTTATTCTTCCGCGTGAGATGGTCGTTGACGAAGATCCTCTGGTCAGCTCCAACCATCCCGATGGCCTTGGTAGTGATTCCTTTTCTTTTTTTGATGGCTGCGACAAATTCGTCCTTCTTCTTGCGGGAGGTGAATTTGGCGATTATGTTACCCGGACGTCCATCTGTCGTGGCTTGTGTACGATGGCGCTTACTGATTCTGCTAACGTATTCAATGTCACTTTGATGGAGAGGGCATCCAATAACTGTTGCGATATTCGACATCATGGTAGGTAGATTCTCGTTGGTGGTCTCAGGCATTCCATGTATTTCTATATTGTTAGATAGTAGTTCCTGGTCCCTTTCGTTGTTTCCCCTCTCTAACATGTAAACTGTTTGTTTTAATTCTGAGACCTCCATTTCTAGCTTATCAACTTTAGCTAATTTTTCGTTTATAGATTTCATATTACTTGAAAAATCTTCCATGACATTATTATTATAAATGATGACTTTTTCGAATTCCGCCATTTTACTGCTCATTTTTTCGATTTGTAGCGCCATTTTTCTAATCTCAACAGTTAGGAGTATGTTGCTTTGATCTGAGGAGCAGGATTGTGTATCTAAATTGTCCAGGGTTTGGATACAATTATTGCACTCCCACGCATCCTTTTTACCTTGCGACATACGTTTAAAAACACTTGCCGGAATATCAGCGCATTCGAAATGGATGGTGCATTTGCAAGTTGAACACTTTATACACTCAGCCACTTTCAGCTGCTTAACGCAATATTTGCAGGTTGTATCCATCTTATGTTTGGCTTGTGGCTGCAATAGGTTACAATACTGTGGGTATCTTGAAGATTTTTGAAGAATAACTAAAACTCTAGATTTAGCACTTTTTACACTCCAGACAAGCACTCACTTTCGTATTTTAATGCACTTCTACGAATATTATCAGCTGGTATAAAAATTGTAGGATAAGGGTCGATGTTTTTAGAAGAAAATATAAGATTATTAGGGAGCGAAATGACAAACTTCAGACTTGTGATAATTGTTGTTGTTATATTATCATAACATATATATCATAACATATTCGTGCTGTGCTGTTATTTTGTTATATTTGTCAATTCATTCATTATAAGCAACCAATCGCGTTTTTAACAGGAAAACAAATGATTTGATCAGATTTTTAATAAATTCAAATCAGTGAGTTTTCTCTGTTCATGGTTCAATTTTACGTTCAACTCAAGCAGATTGATACAACCAATTTTTTTTTTTTTTTTTTTTTTTTTCATGTTCTCCGTAAAACGGTTATTCACCAATACATTATGGAGAAGATTACAAATTAGACAAAAAGAATAGCAAAACACATAAAAAGGTCAGTTTCACTACTTTCACTAGTTTCACTACAATCAACTAAATTGAATGGTCTGTAAGGCCCATGGAGACTTGTTCCGCGCAGCATCACGCAAATCATACAAGTCTCGAGTTTAAATAATACCTCAACGATTCCTATATTCTCATTAGTTTCAAGCACAGATAACACAAACAAAGAGAACATTATCAAATAATAATAATTGCGATACATTTATCTAACGTGGCATCTACGTTTATCTAACCCTTCAAATAACCTACATTTACTTGGATAAGTAGCCAATATTTAGGGTATTAGTTATTACTAGAGATTTGAGGTCACAGATAGCATAAACTCAGAGTGATATGGCATGGAAACGTACCGACTGTCGCTGAGTTCAGACTAAACTGCACTTATCAAACCGGTATGCGTTTGGTGTGTAGGACGAAATAAAAGCACGCGCCGCTGTGAAAAAAATGAGTACTGCTAATTGATTAAGAATCTCTTCAAATTATTCGTTATTCGGTTAAAAACGGGATTGCAGACCCTTAAAAATGAATTGACAGGTTTCCTAATAAACTTTCAGTAAAATACGTTTTTATAAAAATTCTAATATTTTTGCATTTCGTCATTATAATATATATATTATCAAGGAAAATGCAGGTGCATGAACACGCGTTTTGAAATATAAGGAATTTACTAAAAGTTTATCAGAAAACGGCCTGAAATCCCGTTTTTCACAAGATTACGAATAATTTGAAGAGATTCTTAATAAATTTGCAATACTCATTTTCTCCGTGTATGTAGATGTGGTTTGCTAATACAGGGTTTTCCAATAAGAGGTGTTATTTTGATATTCAATCGTAAAAGATCAATGGTTTCGTTGCTTGTGTGGCACGTAGCGCCGTCTTGTTGAAAGTAAACGTTGTCCAGATCAATACCATCCAATTCCAGCCATAAAAAATCATTAATCATCTCTCGATAGCGCAATCCATTCACCGTAACTGTTGCTTCAGCCTCATTTTCGAAAAAGTAAGGACCAATGACTCCGCCGGACCATAAACTGCACCAAACAGTCACACGTTGAAGATAGAGAGGCTTTTCAACAATAACTCTTGGGTTTTCCGAGCCCCAGATGCGACAATTTTGCTTGTTGGCGAAACCACCGAGGTGGAAATGGGCCTCATCACTCAAGATGATTTGCATTTGATTCACTCAAGTGAATTTTAATAATTTCAATGCGTTGTTGAATCGTGTATCGTTCCATTTTTATTAATGGCGTAGTTTCTACTTGTCAAATGTTAAAAAATGACAGCTTCAAAAGTAACATCTACCGAAATAGCGGGCTATTCAAAATAATACCTCTTATTGGAAAACCCTGTAGTATAGTTTGATTCCATACTGGTTCATGGCCCTCCTTACTTGTGTCTATTATCTATAATTTCAAGTGTACTTTTATCAAGTGTATTTCAAGTGTAATGTGTTTTTGTTTCTCCTTGTCAATGAGTAGTAACGTATTACATGTAATTTTCTATTTAAGAAAATTAACCATAAGAATATAATCACAAAGTGTCATGGGTGCTTCGTTCCACTATCCACTAATTGCTGCGAAACAGCGTAAGGTTGGCAGTAATTTTTCATTTAGTTTCAAGAACTACATTTCAGTGGCAGCCGTGGTGGTGGTACATGTAACACTAAAAATTGATGCAAATAGGTATGATGGCCTCCGTGGTCGAGGGGTAAAGCTCTCGACTAGCAAGCCGAAGGTCGCGGGTTCAAATCCCGGCGTGCGCAAGTAAATTTTATTGAATTAATTTGTGTCATTTCAGAATGTATTCATTTAAAATAATATAGGTATGGTATACTTACGGCACGTGCCAGAGTGGAAGATACTCTCAGTATCGCCCTGGTCTAAGACCATCATTTAGAGATGAAATATTTCTTGAAATAGTTGTAGTTGTGTTTGGTGACCAGATCTGAGTAGCCAGATACTCACCATCATTCTTCTTTCCAATCTACTTCCGCTCTCCAAAACCTTCAGCCTCACAACATACCCCACTTTGGAATGCCATGCTCCTATAATAATAATGCAAAAATATGCACTGAAAATGCAAAAATATGCTTTAACGATGTCATCATTAAATATGCTTTCAAATGCCAAAATATAATAAATTATATCAAAATTGCCAAACATCAACAATTCCAGAATATACATTGAAAATGCCAAAATATGCATGAAAATGAATTGTATTATATAAATTTTAAAATATTCATAACCATTTGCTTCTTCTGAGATGAGCGACTTTTTTCATACAAAATTCAAATTTTAATTTGACGCCAAAATACTTGACCAAACTACGTAATTATTTTTTTAATAAAAAAATATAGGAAATATCTAGCACGTGCTCCTTTATTTATTATGTTTTAAATTATTGTTGTGTTCCCACAAACAGTTCTCCAACTCGTCGTGGAAGGAGATTATAAATAATTTGTTCTTTGTAATAAATCGGGGATTTATTAATCCTTCGCGTATTGCAATGGTGACTCGATAGTCGACCTAAATGGAAGCTGGCTAATTGAGATCTGTAACACTTTGTTTTTCTGGGAGCATTCCCACTGGCCCTGGCGACTACTGGCTATTGGCTGCCATCTTGCGGACTTTCAAGCAAGCTCTATGCACTGCCCTCTATGACTGCATCTGTGAAGCTCTTACTTCCCAACAATTATAAAATATAAACCATTAATTTTCACGATTTTAGATGAAACTTTGACAATGTTTTTGTGAGTAAAAGTTAATTTAAAAAAATATTACTCATCGTTAAGAATTTATAAAAAAAAATGTTTTTCGATCGAAATTTTATATTCATGCAAGACAAATTGTTATTCCAACGTATATCTGTCGTTTATAATTTAAATTTAAGCCCAGCATTATGTTTTTTAAACAATGAAAAAATAAGTATTTTATTATATCTCCATGGTAGAGAAAAATATCGTTTTAAATAATGAACATTAACTAAAAAATGATTGCCAAAGTTGAAGCTAAAAATGGCCTCGTGAAAAATATAGTTATTTAATGCTGTATCATTTTTTTAATAAGAAACACAAATTAATTAAATAGCACAGTTGGTATTTTGATCTCATATCCTAATTAAAGTTATTTTCTTACATATAAGGCCGCGCAGATATGAATATAGGTACCTAATCGTAAACGACATTCCCCTATCTGACATTTTTTCCATCATCAAAGATAGATCCCGCAATGTTTGGGCAGAGTATTGGCACATTGCTAGTCAATACAAGGGAGCCTGCTAGACCTCAATACAAAGGACTATCCCATCAAAACCGTGGTTTCAGCAATTCCCCCAGTTTTCCAAAAAAGAAATTTCTTCACTCATTCGAATGAGGATCGGATATTGTTCCGTTCCTTACCATCTTTTTAAAATTCACGTCCTTGACTCCCCAGATTGTACATTCTGTGGTCTAGAAGTGGGAACTTTAGATGACATATTTTTTGGTTGTCCATCTCTAAACAAATATCCTCTCTTCTCATCATCATCATCATCACTTTTGGCTCTACAACCCCTGGTGGGTCTTGGCCTCCTCAAGAGTCTTCCTCCACTCATCTCGGTCCCGCGCCAGCTCTCTCCAGTTTCGAAGCTCCAAGGCAGACAAATCTTTGAGGACGTTGTCGCTCCATCTTAACCTTGGCCTTCCCAGGCTCCTTCTCCCTATCGGTCTTGAGCTCAGCAGGGACTTTGGTTATTGATGCTCGGTCATTCTCTCCACATGACCTAGCCACCGAAGTCTTCCCAGTTTTATGAACTTTGTGACGTTTAGCTCCTTAAACAGAGTACAGAGCTCATTGTTATAACGTCTGCGCCCAAATCCATTTTCTAGAACCGGTCCGAAGATGCGCCTCAAAATTTTCCTTTCAAAAACATCCAGTGCTCGCTCATTCTTCTTAGTTAGAACCCACGTCTCGGCTGCGTACGCAAGCACTGGTCTAATTTAGTGTTTTGTACACTAATACCTTGGTGGTTCTGGAAAGCAGTCTGGATTTTATTTGTTTGTTTGTATCCTCTCTTCTATCAAGCCTTATCTAAAATTGCCTCCCCTCCATTCAACATCTCATCTCTTCTAAGTCTGAACTCGACTCCAATTTTCATTATAATTTTTAAATTTGCCTATTTAAATTAAATTAATATCTGAATTTTCACCTTTCATTTGTCCATAATTTTAAATGATGGCCAAGAACACCCTTGAAGGGTGAATGCCAGAATTAATGGAATATAGGTACTTAAAATATATATGTATATTTTTTTTAGTGCTCTTGGAAAAACTTCTTCGTTCCTGTTCCGATGTGAAGATTATTTATGTCTTGCTCAGGGGAAAGAAGGGTAAACTTATCCAAGAGAGAATGAAGTCCCTTCTAGATGACCAGGTAAATTACTACAATTAATTCAGTACTTAATTATGAATAAAACTGTAAATTTTTGTTTTGGTACAATATTTTACATTTCATAGTACAATCCAGTAATGTTGGCCTCACTGGGTGGCTTACCCGTGCTGAGGCTTCCATTTTATAATACAAAAAAATATACATAATACATTTAAAGAAAATATATTATATAATGTTGGTGAAGAAAAAGAAAACATGAGATTAAGATTAATTTTAAACTAAAAATTTAGATTCGAAATTAAAGTAAAATAAAAATAAATAAAGTTAAAATCGGTATATTTATTTTATATGTTGTGTGTGTTTGTGAGTGATATGTGTTTTATATTGGTTTTGAGTGTTACGTGTAGGTTTTATTATTTTATGTTATGAAATTTCGGTATTATTGTCTTTTTTGTTCTTTAATCCATTTTGTAATATTGTGTCTGGGTTTATTTTTGCTTTCATAAATTTTATTTTCAAGTGTTAGACTGTTGAATGCTTTTATAGCATGGTATTGATAGTGTCTTTGTCCAAAGCTTGTATTTAACGTCGGAGTTTTGTTTTCTTTGTACGCTTGTCTAACTGGTCTGTTAGTGATATTTTTTGTATGTTGAAATTTGTTTTTTTGGTCAAAAATGTAGTTTAGTATTGGTAGTTTAGAATATTTGGTCTGTATCAGTCGGTCTATGTTTTTTTAGTATTATCTTTAAAATCATTTTCTGTGCGATTTCTATTTAATCGATAGCCGAGTTTGTTGCTCCTCCCCAAGCAATAATTAGATAAATAATCTATTATTACCAAATCATAAGTTATGAAGAGTCGTTGAACACTTATTTAGTGTTTCTGGAGTTCTGACAAGATGTATAATATAATACATATTTTAAATTAATTTCTGCCATGGTCAAAAGGCGCAGATCTCCAGTGTCGTTCAGATATCAATCCTTGTCCTGAAGATTTCTTAATCTTAAAAAAAATGTTGTGTGTAATATTATTTTGTCGGCGCCAGAAGCGGACTGCTCCGATTGCACCTGCACAGGACCGGCCCTAAGTGGACTTTTGCCGAATGGCAATTTCAGCCAACCAAACGATATTATTTACAAAAATGAAATTAAATTTAGTTTCTGCTTCCAGGTGTTTGAGACCCTCCCAGGCCAGTGGCGATGCAAGCTGCAGGCAGTGGAGGGGGAGCTGGGAGTACCAGATATGGGGATGACACAAGCAACCCGAGACCTACTCACCAGCAATGTCAACATTGTGATGCACTGCGCTGCTACCGTAAGGTGAATAATAAGTTGTAATTCTCTCCTCTCTCCTCTCTCCTCTCTCCTCTCTCCTCTCTCCTCTCTCCTCTCTCCTCTCTCCTCTCTCCTCTCTCCTCTCTTCTCTCTTCTCTCTTCTCTCTTCTCTCTTCTCTCTTCTCTCTTCTCTCTTCTCTCTTCTCTCTTCTCTCTTCTCTCTTCTCTCTTCTCTCTTCTCTCTCCTCTCTTCTCTCTTCTCTCTTCACTCTTCTCTCTTCTCTCTTCTCTCTTCTCTCTTCTCTCTTCTCTCTTCTCTCTTCTCTCTTCTCTCTTCTCTCTTCTCTCTTCTCTCTTCTCTCTTCTCTCTTCTCTCTTCTCTCTTCTCTCTTCTTTCACCATCTTGAAACAGAAACGGAACGTACGAACAATTTTACAGGAATGCAAAACGGTCGATTGAAAACAACAACTTTACCATGCTTAATAGAAAATAATATTTTCTAAAATGTCTTCAGGTTTGACGAGCCCCTGAAGAGAGCCATCAAGGTCAACGTCATGGGAACAGCCGACATCATCTCCTTGTGCAAAAAGATGGACAACTTGAAGGTATACAGACGACCATCTAAAAAAACATATGCTTTGTTTTATATACAGGGTGTAACAGCACGTCGTAACAGAAGGATTTTAACCAGAGATTCCTGATAATATTTGGATTTAAGAACGGAAATACCATTTTGCTGTCCGATGCAGTTTTTATCGATTTAAAACAAAAAATCCTTTACACCTAGTAGTTGGATACAGAAGATCACGTGATACGCACTCCGCCTCGTTCCAGTAGCACGGTAACACACGATACAGCATATTATACCTTCGGGTACATGCTGTTACAATCTGTACATATAACTGATTTCCTTATACCATCTGTATGTCCTTATGGGTTGGTCCAGGACCTGGTGTGAAAAACTGAAATTTTACTTTTTCCTAGTGACAACTATCTAGAGTCAACCACGTTCTTGGATGTGGTTGACTCTTGACAGTCCAGCGCCTGCAAGTGGGCGATAAAGCCCCCTTGCAGGCGCTGGAGGCTTTCAGGGGGGCAGTAAAAGACTAAAAAAAAATTAGGAGGCTTTAAGGAAATCTAGAAGGCTGACGGCAGACAAATTCTATGTATAAGAATTGGGCAGAGTTAAATAACAATAGATTGTTTTACTTCGTTCCAATAAAACTTGGAGAACCACTACGATGATTTTGGGAAACGATTCCAGGAAATTTTAAACATGGACATAACAGAGAGGTTCCAAGTGTAGAATCCTTTTTTCAAATGTCAACACAGCAGGATCATCCCACTTTGATGAACGACTTATGGAACTGACAAAAAACGAAGAATTAAAAATTAAATTCAAGAATGTTTACCAAGAACTTTGGCTGCAGAAGCAAATCTCCTAACTGTATGATTTATGGTCAGTGGCGGCCAGTGACTTTTGTGTGTGATAGAGTGCTATGATTGAAAAATTTGAAATTATTGATTTTGTTTGTCCAAAACAAAAGTTTTGGTCGTGCGCTGCACGGATTTCCTGAAAATCTTCATAAAAAAATTCGAATTTTCAAAAAAAAATTTCGGCTACAATAACATCAATAATGTAATTTATTTTAATATGTATAAGCATTCTAGTACAACCAAAAGTCACCAGCCGCCACTGTTTATGGTTATTTGGTTATGGTGGTTATGACTAATGGTTATGGTCAGTTGTTCAACCATATCTGATAGTATTCCCAACGTCGTATTTGTGTGAACGTGAATTTAGTGCTGTAGCAACGTTGATTTAGTACGGTTAATTTCACCAAGTACTCATAATTTCTGAAGTTTCTTTCTTAATTTTGTACATTTTCTAGTCTATGGTGTACGTGTCAACGGCGTTTTCCCACTGCGAGCGGATGGAGCTGGGAACGAACGAGGAGTTCTATCCTCCCGGCATGTCTCCGAAGACTGCGCTCGCCTTGGCGGACTTTGAAAATGAGGATGCTGTCAACACACTGACACCTGGGTAAATCATTTATTTGGATGGTCCGCCATTTTGAATACATCTATTTGAATTTAGATTTTGTTTCCTCGAAGAAATGAATGAATCAAATAGAATCAAATGAATCAAATGGAAATTAACCCCCTTTCCGACATCTGATGAAACGATGATGATGTCGATGCATTTTTATTCATTCATTTATTTATTTATTTAACGCCCAGAGGGCTTTTACATGTAGGTGGTACAATTTTGATGACAGACAATTTTGAACCATGAGAAAGAAATAATAAAAATAAAACTACATTAAAAAATAATATATGCAAGAAACAAAAATAAAAAGAACAAGAACATAAATTTAAAAAATACAGCGATATGACTGGTTCACAAAAATACAACTTCCATTTAGGAATAGTGTTGAAATAAAACTTTAACGTGATCCACAAAATTCGCAAAGTCAATATTAAATATATAGAAATCACCTAAGTATTGGTTTCCCATAGTGTGAAACCGCTGTATTGGGGAGTTCGCAATGTAATTGCGCTTATGTGTGTTGCAGTGGAATGGTGTATTTTGTCGTGTTGTTATTGTAGGTATTCGTAAGTTTATGAGTTGCAGAAGTTCGCAATAGTCGAATTTAGAGTTTAGAATTTTGAATAAAAAAGTGAAGTCGTTTATTTTATGCCTGTCTAACAATGTGTATATTTTTAGAGTATTTAATAAGAAATGATATTGTCAACTGTTCGATACACTCTGTTAATTTATTTATAAATGTTATACAACCATACGGGCTTTTTTTACAAGTATGTGAAATACATTATAATTAGGTGTATCCATAGACTAATATTATACATCAATGGGTGTATCAGTAAAATTTGCTAACATATCTTAATTAGCATAATTACTTTTATTATTATTGAGGTATGTAACTATAGTCTTCTTGTAACTATATTCCCTGCAGTTGAACACAGCTAAAATTTCTGAGAAAGTGTTGCCAACTGCAAGGTACAAGCGAATATCTATATGACGTTTTTTTCTTATAAACCAATTGTCATCCGTATTTATGCCCTTGTTTTTGATTGCACAATTTTTATATACTTTTATAAAACTTCTTCTTTCTAAGACATAATTTTTAATTTCCAGTTTAAAACTTTACTGAGAATGTCGCATTTTATCTTATTATTGGTTCACATTTCACAATTCGTTTAATTTTTGAACACTTCATTTTATATATTATATCTTCAAAGAAAAAGTTCACTATTTATAATGCTTTATACTTACACCATATAAACGTTATAATCTGCTATAATACTCTCACACAGACTTTGTCTTTGTGGCGTTTTTTGCATTTTTATTTATAGTGGCCCTTTTTATTTTATAGACAATAAAATGACATCAAAGTAAAAACTTTCAATGTTAAATTAATATTGATGAATTAATTATTGTGTTTATTATTAATGCATTTAATTTTTTTTTACATAAACCGATATTTTATATATTTTTTTTACCTGGCGTATGTAATAGGTTAAAAATAAAGTATGTGCTTGACTTTAATGCCATCGTGTCTTGACGTCGCGAATATTTTTCACTCTGTCGACACTTTTCATAAGTATTCATTTACTGAGGCAGGCTTAATCCAGTAGTTTACCTTCCTTAAATTGGTAGATCGCTCAGTCGTCACCTTTCCGTTGGAAAGTGCGTAGTTGTGCTCTTGAGCAGTGTTGAGCCAAAATTTCGGCTTAACTGTTGATCAGTAGGATTGGGAACAGCGGCCGTGAAAGTCTGACGGCCGTTGTTCCCAATCGCAATTGTTGAGCCGAAATTTTGGCCCAACACGGCTCAAACGGACAACTACGTTCTTTCCAACAGAAAGATCTACTAATTTAAGGAAGCCAAACTACTGGATTAAGCTGGCGACAGTAAAGGACTAGTTAGAAAAAGTGTCGACAGAGTGAAAAATATTTGCGAAGCCAAGACACGGTTGCATTAAAAACAAGCTAAGACATTATTTTTAACATATGTTTAAAAAACGATTGTTTAAAACAATATTATATATAGGTTTATGTATTACAGTATTTAAAAAAAATATATATGTATGCATTAATAATAAATTCAATAATTAATTCGTCAATACAAATTTAACATTGAAAGTTTTTACTTTGATGTCATTTTATTGTCTATGAAAGTGGGCGGGGCCACTTAAGATAATCAACGGTAAAGGTGTTTGGAAACAGCCGAATCAAGGTTACTGAACAAATCACTTGGCTGATCGGAGCCTCAGATTGATCGATCGAGTTGGGAACAACGGCCGTAAAGGTTTTAATTAATAATTTTAAATATTTCATCAAGTGGTTGTAATTTTTAGTTTCTAAGGGTAGACCGAGTTTATAGTTAAAATAGTCTTAGAAATATAGGTTGAGTTTGTTCTATGAAATCGGAGTGGATTTTAAAGTGAGGGGACCAGAAAAGAATTATATTTGACTTGACTTCGAACTAAATAATAATGTGAGATTTTTATTGTTTTTAAAGTCTCTCTGTGATTTGAGAAAGAAAATTAAATTATGAATCGAAAATTATGTCAGGATCATTAATTTTATTATGATGACAGATGTGAAGGAAACATTATTATAATGATTTATTTTTGGGTTATTACGCCGTCTTGCGTTGCTTCTTCATCCAACATTGTGTAATCAATGTGGTAAACAGGTAAAGGATGCGCTTATGTATGTAGATGTTATACCGTGTTGCCAACTCCAGTGCTCTAAGAGCTGGTATTACAGTATAATTTAAAATGGTTTCCTGCGTTTAGTTTTGTTGTAGTTTTTTTTTAGTTGAAAGGTTGATTTATTTAAAAAAATAATATTGTTTTGCAGTCTACTGATGGGATGGCCAAACACCTACACCTTTACGAAAGCAATCGCCGAAGAGGTGATGCGGCTAGAGGCCAGTGGACTACCAGCTGCTGTATTCAGGCCTGGCATCGGTAACTATAACAATAATAGTGTTTAGTCTACTATTATAGTTTTTGTGTAACAAATAAATATAATGATACCCTCACTGGGATCTCCCGTGCTGAGGATTTTATTGGCATACTATTAAAATTTTGTAGTATGGATAATATAAGGTTAACTATTTAAATATTAATTAATAGATATTTTTAAAAAAACTCGTTTGTACAGGTTTAAATTATTCGCTAACCAAAAATACATTTAATTTATTTAAGGAGATAATACTGTTTTTTGATAAACTACCAAAGTTTTCATCGAAGTCGTTCCAGTAGTTTTTGAGTCTTTAGGGAGAAAAGAAAAAAAAATAATTTGTATATATACAAATAAAATAAGGGTTCCAGTTCTTTTGAATTCATAGTTTTTTCTGGAGTTCCTCATGGGTCTATCCTTGGACCACTTCTGTTTCTGATTTTTATTAACGATATTGGATCCGTCATCACACATTCGCTGTATTTACTATTTGCAGATGACTTGAAACTATATGCCTCAATAAAAAACCATCTTGACTGTATTCTCCATCAACGTAACATTGACTGTGTCTCAAACTGGGCCAAAATAAATGGCTTGAACTTCAGTACACCCAAGTGCAATATTGTCTCGTATACAAGATCAAAGAAACCGCATGTATTTGAATATACAATCAAAGAAATTATTCTCCAACACCTAAACCAAATCAAAGATCTAGGAGTTATTTACGACAGCAAACTAACTTTTCACCAACACATCGATGATTTAATAAGCAGAGCATACAGGCTTCTCGGCTTCGTAATTAGAAACTCATATCCGTTTCGTAACACAGAAACACTGACGTTATTATATAACACACTAGTCCTAAGTGTACTTGAATCAAACTCGATCATCTGGGCTCCACATGAATTAACATACACTTTACGCATTGAAAGAGTCCATAATTATTTTTAAGGTTTTTATTCTCGCGGCTCTATGGACGTTACCCGTCGATTTATATATTAGGCATGACGAATTACCACTCCCTAGAAACACGTAGAGGTATTGCTTTGCTTAAATATTATTTCCTACTAATAAACGGTCACTTATCTAATAATGAGGTACTGGCCCAATTAAATTTTTTTGTACCAGAGTCTCACTCTCGAGGACGTCATCACAATCTTCTATATAGTAGAGCAAGCCGCACTAATTTATTTATGAACTCACCTGTGGGGAAAGCTACGTGCTTTTTGAATGCGGTAGATAAAAAAATAGATTTATTTTTTGTGTCCTATAGCGCATTTGCGAGATTTTTGGCATTGCATATACACTGCATAAATGGTACAATTATAACGTCTTAGGCTATATTACCTGTAATTGTTATAAATAAATGTAAAAATTATATAAATAAATAAATATATGGATAAAATGATTTATGAGCACCAAGTTAAAGTGTTTTACACAAGACTACGATCCAGTATTTGAAAATCACAACGAGGACAATAATCATTAATAAGTTAAGTGTACCCATTCTGTTAGAGCCAATATTCACTCGACTCCTTTTACATTTCGCACACAAAATGTACTGTTTGTATAATTTTCAGTTCTCGTTTGTTTATGAACAAAATTGGTTATTTGTCGAAGTCATTGACACGATAACCGAAGTGCGGCACTTGTCGTTATTTTATAAACCGCATAACGATAACATGACGTAGGTATGATTCAATTAACCTATCACTAGATTTTTTGTATGTCAATTTAAACACTTCAATTTAAATGAAAACTTGGGTAATACCAATGTTATAATTATTACACTTTCTTATTCTAATTTTTTTTTGGACTTAAATTTTAAATGATTTTTTTTTATTAGTCAATGTATAGCCATCCAAAATACAAAACCAAGTTGAGCGAAACGAGAACGGAGAAAACTTACAGATTAATTAAGAATCTCTTCAAATTATTCGTAATCCGGTTAAAACAGTATTACAGGCTGCTTCCAGATAAACTTTTAGATTTATAATAAACCAGCAATACAAATTTTTCTCCGTATAGGATTCAGTTTGTCAATAAATTAACCTGACAGTATACAGACAGCTCGCATTGTAATATCAATATTTTTTTTATAGAGTTGAGACGGTTTACACGTAGTTCCCGTGAGCACTTAGACCATAGGCCCATTGTGCTATCTCACATTATACCTTAATCCTTTAACAGTCACCCGGTCCCATTTATGAAGTTCACCAGGGTTGTCAGTGGATATGTGGCTATGTCTTCTGGTTCCATAATGTGTCTTCCCAGATCTCATCTCTCCTCTCCAATCCCCCTTGGTTCCCTGAAGGCCTCACAAGGGAAGAGAGCCTCATCTCTCCTCTCCACTCCCCGTTGATTTCCTGAAGGCCCCACAAGGGAAGAGAGCCCCATCTCTCCTCTCCACTCCTTATTGGTTCCTCGAAGGCCCCATGGGGGAAGAGTCCACTCCCCGTTGGGTTTCTGAAGGCCCCACGGCGAAAGAGTCCACTCCCCTAGGTTCCCTGAGGGCCCCGCGAAGGAAGAGGGCCTCATCTCTCCTCTCCACTCCTCATTGGTTCCTCGAAGGCCCTATGGGGGAAGAGTCCACTCCCCTAGGTTTCATGAGGGCCCCGCGAAGGAAGAGGGCCTCATCTCTCCGCTCCACTCCTCATTGGTTCCTCGAAGGCCCTATGGGGGAAAAGTCCACTCCCCTAGGTTCCCTGAGGGCCCCGCGAAGGAAGAAGGCCTCATATCTCTCTCCACTCCTCCTTGGTTCCGTGAAGGCTCCACGATATAACTAGTTAATGGTCTGCAAATTGCTGCCTGCGTAACAAACTGAAGAAGAACGGTTACGCGACCCTTTTCATACAAAACTTAAATTTGATTTTGAGACCCAAGCAAATTGAATTATTATTTTTTTAATCAAAGATTTAGTACGAATCTATTGTATAATTTATTTGTTTATGTTTCAAATTATAAAATATGAGCAATTAAAGAAATCCATTTTCAGACAAGTTTGGCGATTATTTGTGATTAATAGTAACTACAAAAAATACGTTTTTTTACTAGGCTAATAAAGTTAAATATAATATGTAAATTATTAATTAAAAAAACTATTTTGACGGGCTTAACACAAATTTGTCGTATATAATTTTTAATTTCCGACACAAAAACGCCTTTTTTTAGATGTTTAATTTTTTTTATTTAAGTATCATTATATTTACGTAGTAAATTTGAGAAATATTATTTTTTTAATAATTATCATTGACTCACAAAAAATTGTCAAAGGTGCCTCTGAAATCGTAAAATTTTTAATTCTGTACTGGCCTATATTTTCTAATTTAAAATACAAATAAATAATAAAGTATTTGTCCGTACTATATATTTGCAATATCTTTTGATAAAAATATTTATTATTCAGTTTGGTCAAGTAATTTGGCTTCAAATCCAAATGAAGGTCGCGCAGTCGTTCCTCATGACTACAAATCCCAATGTCTACGGGTCAATGATATAAACTCCCTAACACTGTTAAATATTTATGTATAAGAACTGTTAATAGCGAAGGTAAATGAATAATTTAAAAATAGTCCTCTTTTATGAGTGTGTTTAACAGTATAATTGAACCCGTGCCTTCTGATGTCCGGTCAGGTGCTCTGCACCACTGTGCCACGTCGGCTTATTTCCAACCCGCCAAATAATTCAATATGTACTAGTACTTCAATCAACAATTACTGCTTATTATATATTTTCCAACTGTATTTTTGTAGGAAAGGCTTTGTTAGTGCTCAATCCACTAGATGGCGTCGTATTTTTACTCGGGAGATATTTTCAATTTGTTTTCATATTACAGGCGACTAATTATTGCTTATAATTATTTATTATCGTTTGTGCTATGCATAAACACTTTGTCTTATAAACATTAGTTTATCATTGAAATAAAAAATGATTTTTTTATCCCTTATTTCCAGTTGTCGGCACATCGGGAGATTCTGCTGTTCCTGGGTTCGTGGATAATCTATACGGACCAACTGGCTTCGTTGTTGGAATCGGCTACGGTGTTATCAAGTAAGTTTGTTATAAAAAATATAAGTTTATAAATAAATTAATAAATAGATCCTGGGTTTAATTCCGAGTTGTGATCGTTATCTTTTATTTTATTTTCATTGTCTTGTTCTGTTTCATGTTTCATTTAGATTTGTTTATACAGGGTTTTCCAATAAGAGGTGTTATTTTGAATAGCCCGCTATTTACAAATCGCAAGTGCGCCCTACTGTCGAATTTGGCAGCCATCTCTGGTCGGGAGCCCCTAAATACCTGAAAAAAACCCTTGACTCTGTGCAGAAACGGGCGGTCCGTTTGATAGATTCCCCAATCTTAACAAACGGACTGCAATCTTTAGAGCACAGGCGTCAGGTAGGTATGCTGTTCTTGTTCTATCGGTTATACAATGGAAGATGCTCTGAGGAACTAGCGTCATTGATCCCTTCGGCACCGGTGCGTAGTCGGGATACACGCCAAACGCGCGCCCAACATTTGTACACGGTTGACATTTGTCACATGAGAACGGGTCGCTTCTACGATTCGTTCTTAAGTTCAACAGCTCGGCTGTGGAACGAACTGCCGGCCTCTGTGTTTCCTCCCTCCTACAACATGGGACTCTTCAAGACCCATGTTCACTCCTTCCTCTCCACAAAAAGACCCTCCACACAGCATCCCCAAAGATGACATAGGCTCTGAGGGAAATTATTTTCTTCAGGGCCTCCTGTGTGGAGTTAATATAAAAAAATAAAAAATAAATTCGGTAGATGTTACTTTTGAAGCTGTCATTTTTGACATTTGACAAGTAGAAACTACGCCATCAATAAAAATGGAACGATACACGCTTCAACAACGCATTGAAATTATTAAAATTCACTTGAGTGAATCAAATGCAAATCATCTTGAGTGATGAGGCCCATTTCCACCTCGGTGGCTTCGTCAACAAGCTAAATTGTCGCATCTGGGGCTCGGAAAACCCGAGAGTTATTGTTGAAAAGCCTCTCTATCCTCAACGTGTAACTGTTTGGTGCGGTTTTTGGACCTTACTTTTTAGAAAATGAGGCTGGAGCAACAGTTACGATGAACGGATTGCGCTATCGAAAGATGATTCATGATTTTTTTATGGCTGGAATTGGATGGTATTGATTTCTACAACGTTTACTTTCAACAAGACGGCGCTAAGTGCCACACAAGCAATGAAATCATTGATCTTTTACGATTGAATAACAAAATAACACCTCTTATTGGAAAACCCTGTATTATAGTTTTCTTCAACGATAATTTAACACAACCTTTTAATAAATTAACTTGAAGCTTATAAATAAACCTAAATGTAATATTATTTAATCATTGAAAAAATAATATTAACAATAGTCAATGAAATGTAAAATATACGAAAAGACAGAAAATAAAGAGGCAACAATTGCGACCGCTAATTAATAGATATTATAAACTAGAGAAGATTCGCGAAAAATCACGGGATAGTCTGAATTCACGACAAATCAGTTACAATTAAAAAAATAAAGTTTTGGACGGCATTACAGTATTTATCATTAGGGCAGATGTGTCCGAAACGTTGGCTGAAAGAAGGATTTAACGCAACACGGCATAATACCCTAAAAATAAATCACTTAGTTATCACTTTAGTCATAAAAGTCTCAAATCATATCAAAATATTTTCTGTTCAATATTTTATATTATAGGTAGGTACTTTATCATTTTTCTGAATTATTCACAGTTCAGTTCCAATTTTGAAAATTATTCTTAAATTCATAGCAAATTGAGTTCATTGAACCAGAATTACGCAGGACGCATAGGCAACCGAATTTAGTATTTTTTTATGATTGATTTTCTAATTAAATAATATATATAAATTCGATTTCAGAAAATAATAACTATTTAATATACATATACGGCATAATACCCAAAAATAAAACACTTTTGGCCGTGAAAATTTCAAATCACTACTGGACCTTTTTGTTTACTGTCTATTTCATTGAGAGTTGTTGATATTGGATATATTTTTCAATAATTAAATTTAATAGTTAAAAGTAATGATGAACCTATCTTGGGTCCAATGTAAATGATGTCTAAAAACTAGTGGTAAAAGCGCGAAACTAGTGAATCCAAATTACATTTGGAGACTATTTTGCGCTATGTCTTTTTTTGATTTGATTTTTCGGAATCGAATAAATCGAGTTCTAAGTTAGAACGTTTATTTTTTTAATAATCGATAAATGATCGAACATAAAAATCGAAAGAAAATATCGAAATAATAATCGAAGTAGTCGAAAAATAATTAAAACCTCAAATTAAAAATTTTTAACTAAATAATTTTTTTTAAAATTATTATTACGACTCGCAATCTAAAAATTTACACTAAAAAAAATCAGTCTCTTGCCGGGGAAGTGCTCTGACCACTAAGCTAATTCGACCTAAATATAAATACCTCCCTAAAATAAACCTAGATGCTACTGAATATTTTTTCTGTCGTTTCTGTTTCAAATTCTTCGATTGAGAATCGTTAATATTGGCTTCAAAGGTTTGAAATTCTTTAGGTCGAATTAGTAAAAAAAATGTAGTTACCGGATTACTGTTTATTGTATTAATGCGTCGAAACGTAAATCCAGCTCCAAAAGTTTTTTTAACCCTTTAAACGCCGAAAAAAAATCGAAATGCTCATATCCAAATTTTTTTTTTATTATTCTCACATCTTTCGATTCACCAGTTCCTTTACTTTATATTATAGATCATGAAAGAATATTGGAAAACTAATTTGCTAATAGCTTACCACTGATATTGACAGTGAAATTATCTTTATAATACACCCATTGATGTATCCATATTTTGGTCGATTATTGTACCGTGTACATGTTATTTTATTTTGTTTAGAGCGATATACGTCAAGGATGAATTCCCCGCGCAGCTGGTGCCGGCAGACTTGTGTATTAACGGTATGATTGCAGCGGCTTGGCAAGTTGGCACCAAAAAGTAACGTTACCATTATATACTAATAAGACCTAAACTAATTTCTTTAAACACTCACCAGACCAGCCTAAGATGTAGCTCGGTGTACTGGGCACTACGAAGAATTATTGGGATTTAAAAAAACTAAAATAAGATCAGTTGTGTGACACGGTGCTTACGTTGAACGCCATTGTAGAAATGAAGAAAAATTACCGTTTTAAATTTGAAAAAAAAAATACTGAGATGGCATCAGCGACCATCAAAACGTATTCCTTTTTTTTTGACAAAAATTTTCCATGAAAATCAAGAAAATTAACTGCGGTCACCGGTGACCGTAATGGCGCAATGGGAGAAAAATTACGATTTTCGTTATGAGGTCACCGGTGACATACATGGCGTTCAACGTGTTAACCAAATTGAAGACACAAAATTAGAGTCTTTGAACACAAAATACGCAGAAAAAATAGTAAACAAAATTATGTTCATAACTGTACAATGTACATGGTACTATAGAAAGACCTGATTTTCAAACTCACGTCATATTGATTTTTTTGACATTTGAAAGGTCACCGTATGCCGATTCTATGTACGTTTTAGCTTGGTAACAAATTGTAATGAACTGAAAAGCTTAACAACATGACAGTTGTCCTCTTCTGCTCATATCATAAGCTGAAATTTGTTCGAAAACCATATATACCCAGAAAATTGTAATTTTTATTGGTGTTACTGTTAAACTTCTTAAAGTTAGTGTTAAATAAAATGCACACGAAATAAAAGTTTTTTTTTGTTTAGTTGGTAGAACTCCATTATTTAAAAATTTTATGTAAATCAAATTAATAATGTTATTATTAAGTTCTGCAGATACTTTATTATTTTTTAAAGTGTTTGAAAATAGCCTTGAATACCGAAACAGCTGTCACAATAATAAAAAGTTAACATTGTCAAATTTGATTTGCATTAAATTTAATAATAAATATATAAAGGATATACCTAAATTGGTTTACAAATTTGGACAAAAAAATAAAATATTTGGAAAATTACAATCACTTTCAACTTTTATTGAAGAGCTTTTTTTTAAATGAATATTTAAGTAATTCTGAAGGCATACATAGTCTACTTCTATACAAGCAACGAGTATCACAATATCACAACTGCAGGTTTCGGCTGAGCCGAAGTTTTGGCCGGAAATGGCTGAAATCTAAACCGAAATTTCACTAGAAATAGTGTAGATCAATTCAATTTAATTCTTTAAGATATGAATTCTTTTATTAAAATGATAACTTTTTAAATCAAAGCCAATATCAGTAAGCAAATAAAGAAAATGAATACATTTATTTTCAGATATGAAGAACCTCCTATATACAACTTCACCCCATCTCCTAACAACTACTGCATTTGGTCTCGCCTACTCACCAATGGTTTGAAATATGGCCACACTGTTCCCCTACCGGATTGCATGTGGTAAGGGTTATAGAATAATCACTACAGAATTAAAGACAGTACTTACCTTCCAAAGTACTTTCCATATAACAACTAGAAAAATCGAAAATAATTTGTAATTGGAACAACAATATCATTATGACCGAGTCATTTAGATATTCGATTGTAACTTGCAGTTCAATTTCATAATTCTGTTTAAAAAAAAACGCTACTAATTTTAGAAAAATCTTTGGTTAAATAACGAAAAGCGCCCACTTATATTGTACACAGGTTCCTATTTTTATAATTTTGTGATAATCTACTGTTACCAGCTCTGTACCGTTTATGTTAAGTATGTTATGTTTATGTTTATGTTATGTCATGTCATGTCATGTCATGTCATGTCATGTCATGTCATGTCATGTCATGTCATGTCATGTCATGTCATGTCATGTCATGTCATGTCATGTCATGTCATGTCATGTCATGTCATGTCATGTCATGTCATGTCATGTCATGTCATGTCATGTCATGTCATGTCATGTCATGTCATGTCATGTCATGTCATGTCATGTCATGTCATGTCATGTCATGTCATGTCATGTCATGTCATGTCATGTCATGTCATGTCATGTCATGTCATGTCATGTCATGTCATGTCATGTCATGTCATGTCATGTCATGTCATGTTATGTCATGTTATGTTATGTTAGGAATCTAGGGATTAGTGTGTCCAGGAGTGACGGACTAATGATATACAGGGTTTTCCAATATGAGATTTTATTTTGATATTCAATCTTAAAAGATCAATGGTTTCGTTGCTTGTGTGGCACGTAGCGCCGTCTTGTTGAAAGTAAACGTTGTCTAGATTAATACCATCCAATTCCGGCCATGAAAAATCATTAATCATCTCTCGATAGCGCAATCCATTCACCGTAACTGTTGCTTCAGCCTCATTTTCGAAAAAGTAAGGTCCAATGACTCCGACAGACCATAAACCGCACCAAATGGTCACAAATTGAAGATAGATAGACTTTTTAACAATAACTCTTGGGTTTTCCGAGCCCCAGATGCGACAATTTTGCTTGTTGACGAAGCCGCCGTGGTGGAAATGGGCCACATCACTCAAGATGATTTGCATTTGATTCACTCAAGTGAATTTTAATAATTTCAATGCGTTGTTGAAGCGTGTATATTTCCATTTTTATTAATGGCGTAGTTTCTACTTGTCAAATGTCAAAAAATTACAGCTTGAAAAGTAACATCTACCGAAATAGCGGGCTATTCAAAATAACTCCTCTTATTGGAAAATCCTGTATAAGGCGTTGGGTCAAGAGAGACCGGTTTGAGAGGTCTGGTCTCCCCAAACCAGCCTCTCCTGATCCAGCACGCCAGGCAGCTGATGAGCAGGTGCATCTGGAACACAACTCACCCGATGTACCCGGGCACCCCTGCTAATTCACCATACGCAGTGAACCACTTGGAGTGACCTACGGTAGAGGTTTGGTTATCCAATAAATGATTCCCTGGGCGGCGGTACCTAAACCCGCCTCCAACAACATACTGTTCTTCTGCATGGGTTCTAGATAATTTAAATAGCAAATTTTACTTCATGATTACTGTTTTTTATTATTTAAAGTATTATCCAGTAAAGTTCAATTAAGCAGCATGTCAACAGGATGTACATGTTCAATTACAATGTAAATATGTGTACATAATATTATTACTGATTACAAATGAACATAATATTGTTACTAATTATAAAAAAATAGATTATTATTATTATTTTTTTAATGATAAACTAATGTTTATAAGACAAGGTTTTTATGCACAGCACAAAGAATAATATATTATTATAAGAAATAATTAGTCGCCTGAATAAGCAGTAATTGTTGATTGAAGTACTAGTACATATTTAAGTATTTGGCGGGTTGGAAATAAACCAACGTGGCTCAGTGGTCGAGAGCGTCTGACCGGACATCAGAAGGCGCGGGTTCAATTCCCGTCGGCGGCATTTATTTTTCTCGGAAGATATTTTCAATTTGTATTGATATTACAGGCGACTAATTATTACCAGATTATTATTATTGGCGCACACAATCTAAATCTACATGCTAATTAATAACAACTATTAATCGATAGTGATGACTATTATAAAGTATCTCTACTTATGAGCCATATTTCAGCATTGATAGTGATGACTATTATAAAGTATCTCTACTTATGAGCAGAGATGTGCTTTATTTCAAATAAATCCATTTCAAATGGAAATGCAAAATGGGTATTTTCCATTTTGCATTTAAATGCTTTTCTAAAAACCATTTTGCATTTTAAATACTTTTCTCAATGCATTTTCCATTTTAAATGCTTTTTTGCAACATACTTCCTACTATCTCCACTCATCTTTTTTTCATAAGCCCCAAATATCAGTCGGTCCTCAACCTCGCTATGAGAGATAATTTACATTTGTCAAGTTGCTCCCTGGTAGGAGCCCTGGCAATTGAGTGATACCATTACAAAAAATACTGATTCAAATACTGAACATGGGGCCATGACGCTGTAATATTAAAATTTAGATAGCAGTTTCTATGTTTTTACGTTGGCAACATTAGTCCCGCGCAAATTTTTGTGGTTTCACAATCTGTAGTCGTGGTGTTTTTGGATTTACCATCATGTAATATGTTTGTTCTACATTGATGTCCATTATTAAATGACAAAATTCTATAATTATTTTAATTGTTTGACCTGAGAAACCATTTTGCATTTTCAATGCATTTTGAAAATATGTATTTTGCATTTTGCATTTGAAATGCTTTTCTAAAAACCATTTTGCATTTTGCATTTTCAAATGGAAAAGTTTTGACCTATTTCCATTTTGCATTTCAAATGGTTTTGGGTACCCATTTTGCACATCTCTGCTTATGAGCCATGTTTCAGCATATATCTGATTCTATTTGAGAATTTGCAATATTTTATATTACTCGGTAACATGTTAAACATTTTGGGCATTTATGTATGTATATGCTAAATTATGTATGTATCACATGTTTGTAAAAGCCCGTATGGGCGTACAATATGCCGCTGAGATGTCCTTTGTAACCTCTTTTTGTGTTACACGCTTGATTTATGAGAAATTAAATAAAAAAAATAATAATAAGTGCTTTGGTTAGCATTCTTCGTGGATATCCACATTTGTAATAGGATGAAACTTATAAAGACAAGGTTTTACAATACATTCGCCTCAGGGATCTCATTTCTTCAGCGTTCAGTCTACTTTCATCCTTCCTTTGCCAGTTCCATGCCTCACTGCCATACATCAGGGAGGGTACCAGCACTCCATTGTGGACTGCTAGCTTCGCTTCTTTAAAGTACTTATTTTTAGCGCCAACCGCGTTCAGTTGATTATTTATGTTCGCGTCTTCTTCACTCATGTCGTTAAGATTTCGACTTTATTTTAGGATTTTGTGTCGTCTTAACTATACATGTATATATAACTAATAGCTTTTGAACAATGTCAGAGTGGTATTATTATTAATTTTTTATTATTCTTCCAGGTACAATTTTATATACATAACATACAGCATGTATACGTACAAGCTTCTGTGGTTTTTCCTGCATTTTATTCCTGCTCTGATTCTGGACACATTCCTCGTGGCTACAGGGAACAAACCCAAGTAAGTTAAAAGTAACTGTTGTCAATTATTATAAAACTATTGAAAAATCAATGTCACGTTATTAAAATACAGGGTTTTCCAATAAGAGGTGTTATTTTGATATTCAATCGTAAAATATCAATGGTTTCGTTGTTAATGTGGCACGTAGGGCCGTTTAGTTGAAAGTAAACGTTGTCCAGATCAAAACCATCTAATTTTAGCCATAAAAAATCATTAATCATCCGTCGATAGCGCAATCCATTCACCGTAACTGTTGCTCCAGCCTCATTTTAGAAAAAGCAAGGTCCAATAACTCCGCTGGACCATAAACCGCACCAAACAGTCACAAATTGAGGATAGAGAGGCTTTTCAACAATAAATCTTGGGTTTTTCGAGCCCCAGATGCGACAATTTTGCTTGTTGATGAAGCCACCGAGGTGGAAATGGACCTCATCACTCAAGAAGATTTTTCGATTGAATTCTAATAATTAATAATAGTGAATTTTAATAATTTCAATGTGTTGTTGAAGCGTGTATCGTTCCATTTTTATTAACGGCGTAGTTTCTACTTGTCAAATGTTAAAAAATGACAGCTTCGAAAGTAACATCTACCGAAATAGCAGGGCTATTCAAAATAACACCTCTTATTGGAAAATCCTGTATATATTAGACAAATACATTTTAAGAGCATATGATGTACGTAAAGTGCACTACTATAAAAAGCTTTCTACCGACGAGAAATGTATTTATAACCCTTTGATAAGGTGAAATTCGTGAATGAAAGGGGTTGTAGATTTCGGAGTGTTTATTGAAGTCAGTGTAGATGTGATGATGACTCCGGACCGATGCTCAACGCAGTTTGTGGACATTATCGGTGGCGAATTTCCCAGGCTGATGGTCAACACTGTATTTGCGAAACGTTGGTGGAGTGAAGTGAAGTTGATAATTCTTAGAAGCGGAGACCGGACTTGTATGTGGTGTTCATCACTGATGGTGAAGACCATGGGTCTTCCAGGTGTTGTGGACCTGGTCGGCAGATGATGCAAGCGCAAAAGGGCTCACAGTTAATTCCCACAAAGTTGTTGGTTAATTGTAGCCTCCGTTAAATGTAGGAATGTCCCATTGGCCCTTTTCAGTTGCAGCTGGACGCTTGAACGTGACTGATCGATTGAGTACTAAAGACTGACTTACCGCAGCGCATAGCGTGGTTCTTATATATGACACACACTCGCCTGATAAATCCTAGAAGCATCCCGGCCACGAGTTGATACACTGACAGGTTAATTTTGATTCTCATAGGAACGCTATTTACAGAGGAATACTCCACAACCCTAACAAACATAGAAAAAGGAGAAAAAAACTCTTAAGGGGGGGCTAGGGTTAATTCGTACAAAAAAAGGCATTTTTTGTGACAACACAGTTAAAATTTCTTTATTAAATCTAATAGGACAGTAAAGTATGACATTTTAAGAATGTTTTGTAAAATTTTCACGGAGAAATATTAAAAAACACGGCATTGGCAGCAATTATTCGGACGTGTCTCAAAAAAAAGTAGAATGGCGGTGCCCCTCATAACTCGGTGCTGGGTCATCTGAAATCAAAAAATCAAAGTTAATTCGTTAGATAATAGTTTTTCCCAGGTAACGCTGGGAGGGTTTTTCGAAATTTTAATTTTTCACTTTTTTGGAACACTTTGAAGGGAAAAACGCTATTTTTAGTGAAAAAAATCGGCTAATTTGTTATTGTAAAATAATAATTGTTAACAAATTTGAAAAAAACTCTCCAGCGTTACCTCGTAAATTATGTACAGAAATAGTTTTCAAAATTTCAAAAGGATCGGTGCAGTAGTTTTGAAGTTATGGCGGTCACCGACTTTGAAAACGTGAGTTGTGGGAAAAACGCTATAAAGTTTTGAACACTTAAAAATCTGGTATTAAACGTTTATAAGCAATTTTTATCGGCTTACCTCGCACTGAATCATCAATGCCAGGTCCATAAAGGATGTTGCTATCATCCATGATGTCTAAAGCACCTTTTTGCTCCTGTCTACGACAAATCCTGCCTTCTTTAGTTTGTTTCTCAGCTTCCTGCTCTGCTCGGCTTATACGTATGGTCGGGTAGGAATTAAAATCCGACAGGTATAAAAATACTCGTAACTTCGTCAATTTTGCTCCAATCAACTTGAAATTTGAACACAAAATTCTTAACATATTAAGCATTTATTTAAAAAAAATACAAAAAAAAATATTTTAAAACCCTAGCCCCCCTTAAAGGCTTCCGTACTAATTTGAACGGAAATAAATGTCGTCACTGACTATCATGACAGGATCTGAATTTTTGTAAAAATTAAAAAAAAAACCGAAAGGCCTCTAAATCATAAAGTTTTTTACGCAGCCAGTTATTGTTAAAAGGACTAGTAATTCGTAAGCAAATTTCATTTTCGCAGATGAAATGGTGATATTACAATGCGAATTGCCTGTATACTGCTAGATTAATTTGTTGAAATTACAGAAAGGGAGACGCTGACGTCATATTTTGGTTATACACCATTTAGTACGCGCTATGTCTCTCTTACACTTGTCTGACGTCGAAGATCTGCATCCCATTTGAATTTCGTTATCATGCTCATTTATCAACACATTTTGTATTTGAAATTTAAGGCCCAATTGTCCAAATATTTGGATCACAAAACACGTAAACAAAGCATTTATTGTTTTCTTCTTTGTTCTATGCCAACTAACGACACTTTCCCTGCTTCATTTACAATATTCTACACACCAAAAAAACTCGATCGAATTCTTATAAATTTTAAACATAAATTTCTACTGATTTCAGGATGGTAAACGCCCACAAAAAGATAGACAAGTTCCTTGACGCCCTGCAGTTCTTCGGTCTTATAAAATGGTCCTTCGGGCACGACAACGTGAAGCAGCTGCTGGGATCCATGTCCCCCGGAGACCAGGCAGAGTTCAACATGGACATGGAGGCTGTCAACTGGAATGAATACGTCAAGACAATGCTGGACGGAATCAGACTGTACCTGCTGAAACAGAAGCCTGATAATATTCCGGAATGTAGGGCAAGATATTACAGGTAACCGTGGTATTGTTATTGTGCTAATCCAGGTCGGTATATATCCAAATTTGGGTAGCTCCTCTATGCTCTTGATCCTCTATGCTTTGACCCAAATTTGGATAGCTCAGCTCTAATGCCCTTGAACGATAGCTACTCAAATTTTGGTAGCACTTCGAATGCCTTCGATCGATAGCTATCCAAATTTGGGTAGCACCTTTAATTCCCTTGAACGATAGATTTTTAACCCAAATTTGGGTAGACCCTCTAATGCTCTTGAGCGAGAGCTACCCAAATTTGGGTAGCACAACTCTTATGCCCTTGAACGATAGCTACTCAAATTTGGGTAGCACTTCGAATGCCTTCGAGCGATAGCTACCCAAATTTGGGTAGCACCTCTAATGCTCTTGAGCGAGAGCTACCCAAATTTGTGTAGCACACCTCTTATGCCCTTGAACGATAGCTACTCAAATTTGGGTAGCACTTCGAATGCCTTCGAGCGATAGCTACCCATATTTGGGTGGTACCTTTAATGTCCTTCAGCCGCAGCTACCCAAATTTGTGAAGCTGTAGGTAGGTGATTTTAATGAATAAAAATCACCTTCTAACGCGCAATATGAATATTAATAATATCCGCACAAAAGCCCAATTCTTCCACGAAAGGTATACAAATACAATATGGGATTGAATCACCGATTAAATATCCTATTTGTTTGCCTTTCTAACTCGAGTAAGGCCGTATCAACAGTCAGAATAACAGAAGGGTGTCTATGAGACGATGTATGAATGTGAATGAAGCAAGGGGTGTGTGCCACGATCGACTTGTTTAGCGATCCGTCCACTCTGTCTACCCCTGCCGGGAAACGGCTAGTTTGTCTCATGTGTACACTTTACAATGAACCGACTTCATTATATGAGTGTGAACCTAAAATATTAACATTTTTTTATATTCTATTTGGAGGTTAGGTTAGGTTAGGTTAGGTCAAAAGGTCAAAAATGTTAGGTTAGGTAAAAGTCTAACCATGTTTTTCTTACCAGGCTTAAGATAATCGAATTCTATTTGAAAGTTATAAAAAGTCTAACCATGTTTTTCTTACCAGGCTTAAGATGATCGAATTCTATTTGCAGGTTATAAAAAGTCTAACCATGTTTTTCTTTCCAGGTTTAAAATGATCGAATTCTATTTGGAAGTTATAAAAAGTCTTACCATGTTTTTCTTACTAGGCTTAAGATAATCGAATTCTATTTGGATGTTATAAAAAGTCTAACCATGTTTTTCTTACCAGGCTTAAGATAATCGAATTCTATTTGAAAGTTATAAAAAGTCTAACCATGTTTTTCTTACCAGGCTTAAGATAATCGAATTCTATTTGAAAGTTATAAAAAGTCTAACCATGTTTTTCTTACTAGGCTTAAGATGATCGAATTCTATTTGCAGGTTTTAAAAAGTCTAACCATGTTTTTCTTACTAGGCTTAAGATGATCGATTTCTATTTGCAGGTTATAAAAAGTCTAACCATGTTTTTCTTACCAGGCTTAAGATGATCGAATTCTATTTGCAGGTTATAAAAAGTCTAACCATGTTTTTCTTACCAGGCTTAAGATGATCGAATTCTATTTGGAGGTTTTAAAAAGTCTAACCATGTTTTTCTTACCAGGCTTAAGATAATCGAATTCTATTTGCAAGTTTTAAAAAGTCTAACCGTGTTTTTTTCTAGACTAAAGATGATCCACTACGCGGTGAAGTATCTCCTTATAGGCCTTGCGATCTACTCCATATGGACTATTTTAGCAAGCTGCCCCTGGATTAGGATGCAAGAGAACAACCTTCTAGAGAAAATATTCTAAAATTGTTATTTATTTTACCAATCTCATGGTTACTGTGAGAAGTGCCTCTGTCTAGTTTATGATTATCGATTTCTTGGTGTAAAAAATGCTGAAACAATATTTTTATTTATACATTAAATAGGTCACAATTTCATTAATCAATACCTGAAAATG